>NC_089140.1:147533475-147731707 GCF_009819655.1 Sylvia atricapilla
AAAAAGAATGAAAAGAAAGAAAATAAGAAAAAAAAAAAAGAAAAAGAAAAAAGAAAAAGAAAAGAAAGAAAGAAGCAAAAAAGAGAAGAGAAAAAAAGGAAAAGAAGAAAAGAAAAGAAAAGAAAAGAAAAAAGAAAAAGAAAGAAAAGAAAAGAAAAGAAAAGAAAAAGAAAAGAAAAGAAGAAAAATTAAAATAATATGGTTTTAATTCATTCTACCCATCAGGTAGAGAGTTATTTCCTATTATAATCATCAAGACTCCCTCGTGTATATGAGGGGTGCACAAAGAAGAAAGAAATCACTTCCAGAATTTGATTTCAACCAGTCTTTTCCTCTGGCTATCAGTGGGAAGATTCTCTTCCACTTTTCTCAGCACTATTTACATGATGCTTTGGCAGCTGGGAAATCCCAAATGTTTAGAGGTCCAGAAATGTAAGAATTGAAATACATAAAGTGTGACTATCTGTATTTAACACACAAGCACAGATATGGCATTAATCCACTGGTTATTCCCTCAGTGTCTCACAGCATATCTGGCACCATCACATCAGCACAACAGCTATGGATACAAAATGAAAGGTCCTGAGTTAAAATCCCAGACCTTAAGTCAAACTGCAAAATAAAGATTTCCCTGATGTATTTGTAACACTTTGAAGTCCTCTATCAATGGTATAGATTGGGAACTAAATGCTTCCTAATGTGTTATTCAATGCTCTCTGTGTTCAAGAAAGTGATGGATGAAAATTGTACATTTACCAAATTTTATATTGAGCACTTTGACCAGTTGCACTTTACCCAGAGGGTAATTTACTTTGAATTGAATATGTAAAACATTTTGTGACAGTCTAATAAAAAATATGAGAGGAAATCTGATTTGTCAGAGGTAGGATGTAGTTCCTAATATTCCACTCTAAAATTAAAACCCTGAGGATTCAGAGTGAAGGACTTCAGACTTCCACTGGAGGAAACAACCAACTTTGGATCACAAAAATAAATATACAAAAAACGCTTCAAGGTCCTATAGATTTTCTACCTCTGTGTACAATACCAGTAATGAGATATTTCACATCCTTTCTCTGATTAACCTTCAGAGTTAATTTAGATACAAGAAACCTGATATCTCAGCTGTAGCTCCTGCTGCAGCTGAGGGTCTTTCATTCTAAAGGCTGCAAGTTGAATGTTCAGTGTGATGTTCAAGGTGGGTTTGTCACACCCACATCTGCAAAGGGATCCCTCTACATTTTTTCCTCCATGTTCCTCTGGATCGGTACAGATCCCTTGCTCCTTCATGAGAGACTTGGTCCTACTGCCCAGGTGGTATCTGATTCTTATCACTAGATTTGGTATTTATATTTAATGGGAGAAAAAGTAGAAACACATCCAGTCCTTACTTACCTGAAAAGCTGGAAGAGCTCTACAAGTCCCCAGGTCAAGATAATGTGCTCTAAATGAGATCCACCTCTCATGACCCAAATTCTTTCCATAAATTACAATATAATCCTTGCTCTGGAGACATTTCACATGTACAATGCTGGTTTCTCAATGCAAAATTTACAAAACAGCCTCCAGAAAGGAAGTGAATAGGATGGAGACTGGCAGAGTCAGACTACAGGTGAGTTGTCTCAAGACCTCATGTTTTCAACACAGGTGTAATCACAACCCTTGAAGCAGACAGGTGTCACTTAGATAGTCAAGCAAAACTATGCAAAGACAATTTTATCTGCTTTCTAAAAGGCTAAAGGAATAAAAATTCTCCTAAATTCTAACACACATGCTCACAAAAATAAATTTCATTTCCTTTTAGTAAGAAAAAAATTCTGCTAAATATGAAGCCAATATCATTATGAAGTAGCTTCCAAGTAAGTAAACCACATTGCTAATCTGCCACAGGAACTGTTTCCATAAGCCATAAACTTAATTGAAACCCAAAAATTTTCTTATGTTTGTTTGGTATTCTTTAAATATTCCTTTGAGAAGATATTTCTAAAATTCCCATCCAGCTGCTACATGAGATTTCTCCTTTCCTAGGTCAGCCAACTCTTGCCTGATTAGTGATTTAATTGCTGTCTATACAGCTCAGCACAAAAACACAATAGATTTTTTTTTCTTATTTATTTGCTTCTCCATTTAGATTCCATCAAGCTCTGCCACTGCACGGGTAATTTTTTTCTGTTTTTTTTCTTTTTTTTCTTTTTCTTTTTTTTTTTTTTTTGCTATGCACATTACCTCAGTTGAAATCCTCAGGCTTCATCTGTATCACACAGATATAAATGAGCAAGAGCCTAATCCTTCTTTGTCAAGGCATGTCAGGCAGAAGCCATTTGGGTTTCTGTCTGGGATTTCACTAAACTGCATTACTTTTCTCCCTTCCTGTGATGTGCCAGAAGTATCATTAGCTGTTCTCTCTCTTTGGATTGTTTCCTTGTTAGGCCATTCATTGCCTTCAGTCTGAGCTATGGGTCACTCACAAAAGGATCTGTTATTTCTTTCTCAGCAGTCTGGGTTTTATTTGGCATAAACTTTGGATAGACATCATAGTTCTGAATTAAGCTCTTAAATTGAGTAACCACCGTAAGATAAAGTGCCTTGAACCTAATCCCACCTGCCTTTCACAACAAACCTAAAACTTTGAAATTGAAATGGGCCAAATCCTCTTGGTCCAAAAAATCTCATACAACTCCCCTGCACTGATAATTTTAAATGCCTTTACCTCCCCAAGTAAACAAAGGTGCCAAAAAAAGGCCTTTTGGCCACTACAGACAGTAATCTTATACAAAGTTATGGTCAGCTGCTCAAGATAATCCTGAAAATCAGAGGCAAACCTGGGGAGGAACTCACAGAATGGTTTGG
Organism: Sylvia atricapilla; assembly: GCF_009819655.1. NCBI lineage: Eukaryota > Metazoa > Chordata > Aves > Passeriformes > Sylviidae > Sylvia > Sylvia atricapilla. The sequence goes on from NC_089140.1 coordinate 147,536,326, forward strand.
GTTGGAAGGGATCTCAAAGCACTTGGATCTCCACAGAGATCTGGATCCCTGTGCTATCCTCTTGAGGGACACCAGGCAAACCATGAGGCAACTCTGGGCCTCAGTTTCCCACCTATTGACTTCTCCTTTGTTTTGTCCCTCATCTAACCAGTTTGCACTTGGAGAGCTGAATGTTTCTTCAATATTTACCACACTGCTTTCAGCTGCTCTATCTACCTTGGCTGAAAAATGCTGCTGAGCCTGGGATGTGAGTCCTTTATGGCTTCCACATTGGATAAATTGTGCCCATATTTCCTTAGACATTTTTGCCTAGTGACAATAATTTTTATTTTTCTTTGTCTAAATTTATCCATCAATATTCCCAATGATTTTGAAAGTAAAGACTCCAAGTGCAGTCTGTGGAGAAAATTTTAAGCTGACAATATTCAGGACACAATTTGCAAGGTTTGAATCGAAGTCCCTTTGCTGGAGGCATTATAACTTCTCACAAAGTTCAAAGAAGACAACAAGGGAGACTGTGTTGCAGCTGCTAACAGCTAGCTCCCTTCCTAACATTTAAACTATTTCCCAAAGAATTATAGGATGAATAGTTTATATGCAAATGACATAACTTTGGGGAAAAAAAATAATTTCTGCTGTTATAGTTAAATTAAGAGAATTCAGTGGTAGGAAAATCTGAAAGAAATACTGGAGATTCCAAGTAGAAAATGTTCACAGAATCCCAGGATCCCAGAATTGTTAGGGTTGGAAGGGGCCTCTGGAGATTATCCAGTCCACTCCCCTGCCAAGGCAGGTTGACAGGAATTCATCCAGGTGGGTTTTAAGTGTCTCTAGAGAGACGCCATGACCTCTCTGGGCAGCCTGTTCCAGTGCTCTGCCACCCTCCACATAGTTTTAGTTTATGGCCTTTTCTCCTCATCCTGTCACTGGGCACCACAGGAAAGAGTCTGTCACCATCAATTGGCACCCACCTTGGAGATATTTGTTTGCATTGAGCCAACAATCTTCTCAGTCTTCTCTACACCAAACAGACGCAGCTCCTGCAGTCTCTCCTCTAAGGAAGATGCTCCAGACCCCCCATCACCTTTGTGGCCTCCACTGAAGGCTCTCCAGTGGCCCCTTGTCTTTCTGGAGATGAGGGGACCAGAACTGGGCACAATATTCCACATGTGGCCCCACCAGGGCTGAGCAGAAGGGAAAGATTATCCCCCTTGAGCTGCTGGCAACACTTTTCCTGAGGCACCCCTGGATACCTCTGGCCCTCAAGGACACACTGCCAGCCCAAAATTGCACCAGTCAGGAAACCACATACATAAAGTAGGGTAAGAAGACTGAAAGCCAGTAAAAGCAATGTTTCTTCTCAATACTTTTACAAATGCCTAAAGCCAAGATGATGTTTTCCATTACCCAGGGAATAGTGATTTAGGTTAAGCTTGTTCTGTACATACTATGATGCTGAAAAAAATTACAGAGTCTTTTGAGTAAGGCACTTTTCTACATGCCAATGTCCATGTAAGGTCAGCTGTCCTTGAAAATGAGAGCTATGGGAAATCATGTAAGAGTCCATGGATATGAATCACTGGGAAAAGACTAAATGTTAGCTTGTACTTATTCAAAATTAATAAAGGAAATTTAAAGACTTGAGGAGGACAATTCATGCAGGAAAAAAAAAAAAAAAAAAAAAAAAAAAAAAAAAAAAAAAAAAAAAACCCCACAGAACTTTTTGCAGACAGATTTTTCAAGATTTTCCATCCCATTGACTCTCTACCTATGTGTGAGCCAAGCCTGTAGCAATGATCAGAGCTGGAAGATGACAGTGGGAGCTATTGTGAAACCCCTTAACAAAATAAACTTCAAATATGAGACATGCAGAGTCAGATAAGGTGTTTACAGCAGTGATTTGAGAGGATTTTTGCCCCTCCTTAATGTATTTTTTTAAAAAAATACAGGGTTGAAGACAAGATAGAACCATGGGCCAAATTCTAACCCTGTTCCAGTGACCTCAGCACTGAAGCTGACAGTAAACACTCCTGTTCCAGTTTGACTAGATACTTGGTCTGAGGTTCTGAGTAAATTACAAGTGACTGGATTGAAATCTTGGCTTCATGTTTGTAAAGCTGGATTAATACACACAGATTCATCCCTTACTGTTCTATAGCAAACTTCAGGCAAGGTCTCTCCATTCTCTGAAGGATATCCAGCCACCAGACTTTTCTAGAAGATGAGATGTTTTTCAGAAACTCAGGAGTTTCAGAAAAGTCATCAGTTAAGTAAACTTTAGGAAAAAAATACTCTTTTTTTTTTTTTCTTTGAAGAAGAAAAGCATCCTTTCTCTGTTTTTTCTTAGATGCAGCTGAAGTTCTGCATAGGATAAAGGCAAGAAGGTTCTTTCCAAAACTGAATCCTGCAGAAACCGTGTCTAAATCAGCCAGAATTACAGCTGAACAGCTGAGTGAATCTTAATTTCTACAACCAGATGAATAATTTAAAACACACAAATATCAACACCTGGTAAATGTTTCTTTAATCTTGTTGCAGTTTTCTTCATTTCTACATTTCTGTGGCTGAAATACTCAAATTCAACTAGCTTTCTTTCATGTTTTTAATATGGACATCGATGTCTTTTTGAGAAAATACTCTGTCAGGCAAGAACTGCAAGTGCACCAGTTTCAAGAAGATTTCCTGTAAAGCTGGGTCAGCACCTTTGAAGAGAACTCATGCTGGAATGGAAATTCTTTCTTCAGTGCAGCTGTGTCTTTCCTGCTTTAGAACACTCTTGAGTCATTTGCCATTGGGTCACTTCTGGGAACTCTCTCAAAATATACCAAAAAGAGATGATTTTCCACTCCAGCCTGCAGAGCTGAAAAAACTATAAATAAACTGCCTACTAGGATAGTTTTGTTTCTTTCCTGCTACACTTATCTAAGATGTTTTGTAAGGCTGAACTCTTCCTAGTTGAGAATGGTTTTTCCCTTCCTGGTGTTCTCTTTCAGCAGCAGTTGTATGTTAAGATCTACCTTGCACTCAGATTATCTCAAAACTTGCAACAACAAGGATCTGATGGAAAAGGAGACGCTTTGATCAACCCATCCAGTCACCACTGTTACTTATCCTTTATCTTTTCACTTAACTCCAGTTAATGAATTTTAAATCAAGAATGCTGCTGAGGTCCCCTTGGCCTGTGTTAATTACATTGGCAAGGATAGGAGTGATATCAAAATCAGTGCCTTAAATGTGAGGTTTGGGTCAGTGGAGAATAAACTTTTCAGTGAAGTATAAAGTATGTTTTTGACTGATCCACAGAGAGACATTTCTCCTTCTTGAACTTCTTTGGCAAAACAGGATTTGATAATTACTCATTTGTACAAAATCACCACCACTATTTTACCCTGTCCCTCATGTTGGAGGAGCCACTTGAATCAAGAAGTGTAGGTGAATGCAATCAAATCCCTGTGCAGGAATAGGTTGGCTGCCTGATGTGTCTGCATTCCTTCTTTTCCCTAGGCTGCTGATGGACTTAAAACCCTGAAGAACAAGGAGAGCGTTTTGCCCTTTTAACCCATGAGTAAATTCTACATCACTACTCAGCCTACAAAGCACCTATTTAACCTATGGTTATCACCATGGTCATCTGCAAGAAAACAAAGTACCTCTTCCCACACTTCCTCAAGTGTATACTCAGCATCTTCTTTTGCTGCCCAAGTCATCAGGATTTTGTTTGCAATCACCAGTTTAGTGACCTCGCAGAAACAGGCAAACACTCAATTCCATTCAATTCACTGGAGTTTTCATTAATTGGCTGGCTGAGGGGAATGTATCTCTTCAGACACCCCCACAACCTTCATCTGAACACTAATGCAGGGAGCCCTCCCTCTCCTAAAGATGCTTGTCACTAATGAGCCTCAGCTTCTTTGCCTAAGCCAATTTCCCATTCCACATAGCAATTATGTAAATAAAGGTGAAGTTCCTGATAGCTTCCATTGGTTCCACTTGGCTCACATTTAAAAAGAAGAAAAACATTGAAAACATTCCATTTCAGTCTGGGGAAAGAATTGCTTACCCAGACAAAGAAAAAAAAAATAAAAAAGGAGAAATTTTAAATGGGCTTTCCTCTTTATGCCAAAAGGACAGCAATAAATGGATGAAACACCACTTCCAGATGATATTCAAAGGGTTTCTTTCATTGTGTATAGTCATTCAATTTCCTTTTGCAGCTAACAGCTGCCAAAACCAGGAACTGTCAATGTAAACAGTGAACAACATTCTACATTAAATCTCTTTGACATAACATGAAAGCCTCCGAATTTTTTGAGTGTCTTAGAGGCAATGCATTGCATGAACATCTTCTTGGCCTTTATCACATACCCACAGTGTGAATTTTCCACCTTTACCCCTCACAATACTAATGGTAGTTACTGTTCGTGTATCTTTAACAGGTGGGAAACTGAGGCAGGGGTTGACTTGGACCTATTTCCTCAAGAATATTCAATTAAAGTCAATGTAAATTAGACCTTTGACTGATGTTCAAGACCTACATCCAAGTGCCTGAGAGGAAGCCTGCTGGACACTAGGCAATAGAAATCACATTTCATAGTTCAGTAACAGCATGAACTCCTTTTTCTCCTCTTCCTAGTACTGTAGAAACTTCTATCACTGAAATAAAATTAAAAAAAATAAAATCTGAAGTTTAATTTAATTTTATTAAAACCTGAAACTCAATGAAACAATGACCAAAAAAAAAAAAAATTAACCCCCTAGCCTTCCAATTGTAATGCACAAAAAAGAGAAATTCATTATAGAAGTCTAAACCTCTATTTTGGCTTCCTGTGTGTAACTCTAGTACAGAAACACAGAGTCTTTCCTTGGACCCTGTCAGAGATCCTTTGTAGTGTCTTCTAACCTAAGCCTTGAGCCTCTGAACTCTGGTGAGTGTATTTTCAATCAAATATTATTATGTCTAGTAACACAGAAATCTTTATTGTGTTATTTATACCACAGATTTTTCATCTCTCAAAAATATAATCCTTTTTTATTAGTGTTTGAATGGAGCTTTTGCACTGCCTTCCACTGCCTAAGACAAAGGGAATTAACCCTTGATACTTTTGAGAAGGTCACATGGGGAACACTCAAATCCTGATTTCTACATTCTTCTTAGAGACTATTGATGAGGTTCCCCAGATCCACCTCATATCAGCACTGCCCTTTGGTTACCCCCACTGGCCTTCATCAAAGTTTTTAGAGTGGGATCTGTCTCATTTTCGTCACAGGAAGGGTAAGCAACAATTTTCTAATATAGTTTGTTTGTTTGTTTGTTTTGTTTGGTGTTTTGGGTTTTTTTTGTCGGATTTTTTGTTTGTTTTGAGTTTTTTTGTAATATCAGTGGGAAGTAGGTAAGACCTAATAGCAGGAATCACTGTAACCTAAAATCCATCCTTCAGACATGTGTAATGAAATCCTTCCAGGGATTTCCTTAAGAGGCAAACTTGCACTACAGCCTTGGGCTACTCATCTGGCTGCAAAACTACCCAAGTATGTAATTATTGCTAAGATCATGTGAGAAACTCTCATTCCTCCTCCTGAGACTGGGAATGCAACGCCAACACCAGCAGACAGAGAGGCAAGAGATGATTCAAAAGTATCAGGGGTATGGTAGAAAATGTACCTACACATGCATAACACTAAAGCCAAGTGATGGTCACCTTCATAAATTCACTTAGGCGAAGTGTGAGATGAGAGATAACAGATGGGCTGACATAAATAGACAAATCCAGGAAATTACTGGATGATATTAGTCTCCGAGGCTGGAAGTCCTCTCAGCACAACTTGGCTGAACTTGCTGAGACCTTCACCAAAGCACCATCACTGTTGCAAAACCTTACACTATTCAGGGAAAGAGAGGAGGCTCAGGAAGCCCTCACTCAGAAATTTCCATTATTTTCCTGGATAAAACTTGACCTCTGGTTATACATCTCCTGAGAAGGCTTGCAGACAAAACCACGTTATTGTTGGCCAACATCTGTGCTGGGCTTTGTGTGGATTTTTCTGGGGTGAAAATTCTGGGAAATAAACTTGGCATGATATCAATAATTGCACAACAGTGAAAGGTGCCAATCCTCCTAAGATAACAGCCAGCAGACTTCTCTCAGAGCAAGAGGCAGGATGCAATGTGCTGACAAAGAGACATTTAGCACAAGTGCAGGCTCTCAGGAGGTAAGTTAGCTCAGGGAAGGTGTTTATTAGGTCACAGAATGCACCAAGATAGAGCCAAGCTAAAGATCTTCAATATTTTTTTTTTGGTGCTTGGCAATACAGACAAACACTCCTGGAACAGGAACTTGGCCTTAAAGCTGAGTTACCTCACAGTAACAAGACATGCTGACATGTGCAGGTGGAAAGTGTTATACAGAAGTGGCAAGACATAGTAGCTGTTAATGAAAAATACCAAATATCATAAATCAATATATCTGAGCTGTTTAAAATTAAATAGGCTTTCCTCCCACATTTTAGTTGGTTTGCCCTGTTGCTTCTGAAGACATAAATATTCATTTTTCTCTATACAGGACATGCATTAAGGTCAAATTTCCCAGAAAATTGAAGAGCATTGCCCAGTAAATAAGAAGGTGTCATTTGACTAAGAGCAGCCCTAAGGCGGAAAAGGTATTAAAGAGATAAATTTTCACTGAAGTGGTATCTGGCTGCATATGTTGTGCTACTCAGGTACTGTGCAGAAGGGATGTAACTACGGTGGTGGGGGAAGTGATTTTTGCTGTTTGAGTTTTAAAACACCTTTCCTCTGAACAGCCCTTGACTGCACACTCACCTCAGCTGGTCTCTGTTTCATATTCTTATTTTGCAGCCAAGTTTTGATGGTCTTGGAGGAAGTGAGGCACTGCAGCCTCCTCCCATGGGGTGTCAGTCTGGGAGCTCTGCATTCACCTGTGCTCAGCATGGGACTCATCTCCTGGACCTGGCTCCAGAGGTGTTCATCACTCACCAGACTCCCGGAGGAGTTTCCCATGTTGGAGTGCAGGTGAATGGCAATGCTTTCACTGAGCAGGTAAAAGAAGTAGCTTTATATTTTCCTTTACACATAATAAGAGAACAAGTCTCTTCCCTCCCTCACTGGGTCACCCACACTGGAGTGGAGTTTGTTCACTGCTGAAGATTCTCCAAGTGCACACTAGTAAATTTTTCAAGGAAAGATATGTTCACAAATGGAATTATTCTCTTAATTCTGGATGTGGTGTGCAGCAGCTATGATGAAATTGAGTATACTTCCATTTAGGACATCAGCCACATTTAAAAACTTCCCACCCAGAAGAAATTCAGTGGTTTTAATTACATTAACAGACTCCCAGATTACTGTTATCACTGCCGCTCATCACCCAGTGTGTAGTAGAAATTGCAGGTCAAATATTTCCCTCTTTAGATCTGCTGTTTTATTCCCTAAAATGTAAACTAATCATAAAAAGTTTCAAAACCATGAATAATTATCTACTCTCCTGCACTTCACATATCCCAAAAGACTAAAAGCTCTTTATATTGAGTAGTTAAGTTTCACAGTACCCTTATGATACAGCTACAATTAACCCCATTACACAAATGGGGAAACTAAAACAGAAAGAAGTTGATTGCCCAAGATCAGAGAAAGGAAAAGAGCCCAGCAATCATAAGATTAAGAACTAGTTAATTGTCTTGGGTCCTTAACTCTTCCAGCTATCACATTCCACACAGGCACGCAGCTCAGTATTGCAAAGACTCAGGGATTTTGTTTCTGCTAAATTCTTCCCTGGGGTTCTGCTTCTGGTATTCATTGGCTTGAGTGACAGCACTGGATGTGAGATGTTGGACATATACCCTGGGTACTACCCACAGTTTCCTTTAATTTTGTGTGTTCTTTGACCAAATGAAAGGCCAGTAAAGGAGGGATCCTCTCTACACTATGCTTTTGACTGACTTTCTTTTGTAACAGCAAGATATGCTGAAATAATTTTCAGGGACTTAAATATGATTAACAATTTCATGACTCTTTCTTCTAACACAATGAGAAAGACTTGTTCTTAAGGGCTAATGTGTTCATCTCCTGCATGATCTTTTTTTCTAATTAGCTTATCTGGTTTGCTTTTTGTTTGAATATTAGCTTTTGATACTAACAGCTGATACCTTTTAATAATCTGCAATATCATTCCTTTAAGATGAAAAATCAGAAGATGGAGCACCATCCCTCAATTACACACTTTTCTTGTCATGCTACACTTTCTAAATTATCCACAGCATTATAAAATACTCTTGTGAAATAGATCTCTCAAAGTTATAGCCTGCAATACTAGAGTAAAAAAATTATGTCTCAGAGTTGTTGGAGACCGATTTTATCACTTCCTGCTCTGACACAGAAAGATGTAGTGAGTCGACTTCTCCACTGAACTCCCCACTTTACATGCAGCCCTCGGAGGAACATTTAAATGGACACCATGTAATTTCAGAGAGTTTTATGATCTTACCAGTGGAGGGGGTTGTGGTAGCAAATTTTACTACTCATTATGACTTCCCACACAGATATGGAAGGGGAAGAATAAGTTACACATCTTCTGCAGTAGAACGTGAGCTTTTACCACCTGTCTGTAAAGGTCAAGTATATAATTCTGAACTTCCTTAGTTCCTGTTTCCTATTGCATCATTTTTATGCTACAAGCTACACAATTTAAAATCAAGGTGAGGCCATGGGTTTTCCTAACATTCTTCTCCAATCTGTCAAAAAGGATAAGTTATTTAAGAACAGCTTATCTAATAAATAACCAGGATCTATTTGAGCCAACAGGATTGTTTGTAAGTTCTAAGTTATAAATCAGCATTTTACTACACATGACTTTACATCAGTCACTGGGGAAAGTACCTGCTTCTGACAGATTAGGTCATGTTCACAAATCTTAGGTTATTTATAGGGTGGAGAAAGTTGTTTGCTCATGACATAGAAAGCAGGCCCAAATTTACATTTCCTAGATATAGAAAGGAAGAAATCAAAAAACTAAACGTGGTTTGGTTCCCTCAAACCTTGCCCTTGTTTGAGCTATTTGGCTTGTTGTGTTTCAAATACATCCCACTATTTCTGCAAGTGCGAACACAATGGAAATTTTAGATAGCTGCTCAGGATATAGCTTGCTGTTAATTCATGAAAGGGGTGAAAACTTTGTATGAAATTCAAGGCAAAGAGGGTAGTTAAATGAATGCAGATACTAGTTCTGTGTGTGAAATCTGTAGGAAAGGAAGTGCTGAGTTTCAGCACTGTCTGCAGGCTCCGTGGTGTCACAGCAGCAGGAAATGCAAGTCTAAAGAGGATGAGAAGAGTCTGAATCGTTCTCCTATTCCTCAATTTGTTACACAAACCTGATGTCTTACTCACCTGAGCCCTCTACCTTCTTGCCCAGTTTGTTGTAGTTCCACTGACTTCCCAAAGATTCCCCCAATGTTTTGTGTTACAGGGAGAGCAAGATCAGGTCTTGCAGCAGCAAGGGGCTCAAGGCTGTCATTCCAACCAGATTCCTTCTCTGTGAAATCGGATCCCAGGCAACAAAGTCTAAAGCATAACTGGGGTTTTCCCCAGGACAAATGATCCAATGACAGGGCTGACCAGTGCATCTAAGCACAGTTTTATCCACCACACACCCCCCATCTATTCCATTTAAACATCAAATTTAAATGTAAGCACTTGAAGGGCAATCTCAATCCAGCAAAAGTGCTTATGTCTAAATGGACCAATTTGTTTACACACTTCTTCACACTTAATGGGATATAAGGCAGTTTTAAACAGAAAATTGAATTTTCTGCATTCAAATCAATATTTTCTATTTAGTCTGATCAATTCATATATAAAATCATAGACTCATAGGATGGTTTCAGTTGGAAGGTACTTTTGAAGTCCACCTAATTCCAACCTCACTGCCATGGGCAAGGACATCTTTTACTAGATTATGTGGCTAAAAGCCCCCTCTAACTGATTGTATGTGAATTTTTTAGCTTCTTTTAACAATGAGGTAAAAAAAAAAAAAAAAAAAAAAAAGCAGATGAATACTAATTAAAACTGCATGAATGGACATAATATATTTCTCATTACAGCTGCTAGAAAAGGATTGAGTGTTCCAGTTGTTTCCACTAGAAAGATATTCACAGAGAGCAGGATAATCCTTTCTCTGAACTGGAAATGGAAAATAAAAAGAAAAACTGAAACAAATGAGAAACCTAACCGAAAAACAATAACGCCAAACCACCTGCCTCTTTTAAAAATTAATATTGAATATACTTCTACAAAGATATGTCACAATTCACATACTGGAGCTGTGCTCTTCACACAAAGCACTGGCTAAAGCTCTATGGCTTGGGTTCAGAGCGTTTAAGACGAGCTATAAAAATGCCCATTTCTGGACATAAAAAAATTCATGCAGAAATCATCCATAACTTTCCCCTCCTGTTGTGGCGTCATTGCCTTACCTATAACATAACTTTTCTTCAAATGGAATATTTTGAGGCAGTTGCTAGAGAGTGTATGTCTGTAGCAATTTGGATTCCTTTTGCTTATCTTACATTTTTGGAAGGTTATTAATTTATATAAATATTTGCATGTCTGAAGCAATGTCATCATTTTAAAGATAAGACAGAGTTTTCTCTGTTGTGTGTGTTCCCTGTTTTAACATCTAGACTGCAGGAATTTTTCAGTGCTCCCTCTTAGTGACATCGATGGGAAATTAAACCAAGCAGCATTCCTTGGCTAGAATTGTAAATTAAGCAAATCCTTCTAAAAGGCCCACATATACACTAGAAGACACAGAAAATTCTCTAAGTTTTCTAATTTATGGTCACATCTCATACACAGTGTTAAGCTTCAGAGGTACTGACCACAGAGTAATGTCCTAGAGGTCTGTTAATAGCACAGAATTTTTGCTGAACCTCAAATTAAAATCCTGGTTTGTCAGAAATCAAACCCAGCTTCTATTTCCCAGGATATTTTTTGCTGATTTATTAAATTTATCGTGAAAAAGAATATAGAATCATAGTTTTAGTCTTACAAAATATAGATAAACAAACTACTACACCACTTCCACAACTTCCTTTTCAATTAATAAATTGCAGTGCCACTACACTACAATGGAAGGAAAATGTTAATTCATTTTCTTTTACATGATAGAGTTGATTTTTTTTTTTCTATTAGTGCCAGAAAGAATTTCTAAGAAAAGAATAAGACAGTCGTTCTTACTTTGGAGTCTTCTCCTTGCTCTTTTTTTCACCCTGAAAAAACCTTCAGGAAAGTTATTTAAAATCCCGAACCAAGATGCCATCTTTGATTATTTGCAGGGAAAGACAAGAGCACCATCTTCTTTCTATGCTGACTATGTCACCTTTCCTACCTTTTATTATTACTTGCCTAATTTGCATAGATACATGATGGCACAAACTGCAATCACAGCCTTTTTGTGCCAAGTTTTTTAAAGGCACACTGAAAATGTCTCTCTCTGCAAAAGTTCCTGCAACTTCTTTTATAGTAAATGCACAGAAATAGGTGTGATTCAACTCATCTTAAAATAGGTATGTTAAATTACTCCCTTAAATTACCTGTTTCTCTCCTCTGGCTATAAAGGGAGACTGGTTGATTAGCTTAGGTAAAGACACCCACAGCACAGATTTCAGCACTTAGATAAGATTATTTTTACCCTTAGCCACAGATTTCCAAGGCTTCTTCCATCTCCCAGCCATAACTCAGGTTACAGATGATTTATTGGTTGCCCTTCGAATGAAGCTTAACATATCATTACAGGACAACTGTTTCCTGCTGGTATAGAAAGCTTGGTGAAATAAAGTATGCTAGAAAGCTCATTTATAAATCATGCAAGATATCCTCCCCAGGGAAGAACCGTTATTACCTCTAGCTGGTGAAAGTATATATAGATATGTTGTAATGAATGAATATTGACTTCTTACTTAAAAACTGTTATTTAAACTGACAGCAAACTGTCATCTATAGATCTCAGGATACTTAAATCCTAATTTTTAAGATGTTCTGCATCCCACAGTCATTAGGAAATCCTGACCACCTGTATTCTCAAGGAACCATCACTCCCTGCAACGTCTGTAATCTGTGATGATTTCCCGAGCAGAACACTGGGATATAACCCATCGTCCATAAGGTTTTTCTAAAGAAAGTCTTGAAAATACTTGTAGTCCCCATGCAAAAATACAGTTGCTCCTTCCTGAAACCATAATAATTTATTTGCTACTAGACCCCAAAGTCTTTACTTTCAGATGATGCTAACACTTTATCACCTCTGTTGTGCAGCAAATGATTTATTGCTACCTGCTAAATATGAAAGTAAGACATGAAGAGACAGAGGTAAATGAGAATGTAATCAACGCTAAAAGATTTCATTACTGGAGAACCCCTCTAACAACTGGTTCCAGACATGCTGCATGCTCCTTCATATAATCCCTCACTCCCCTCTGCATTTTAGATCCATAAAAGGTCATCCTTTAATTGGTGATTCATAGCCTTCAGTAAAGATGCCTGACCCTTTCTTGTAGGAGTTTACCTAGCTAAAAAATATAAAACTGAGCTTTTAGAAAAACAGAAAGATGACAGCAGAAAAGAGCAGGTGACACCAGGCTGGGCAGGAGTGTTGATCTGATGGAGAGTAGGAAGTCTCCACAAAGGGATCTGTTCAGGCTGGATCCATGGACCTCAATTGTATGTAGTGAGGTGGGAATTCCTCTTTTCTCCCAGGTAACAAGTGATAGCACAAAGGGAATGGCTTCAAGTTGAGCCAGGAGATGTTCAGAATGAATATTAGGAGAAATTTCTTCACATAAAGGGTTGTAAAGCACTGGAAGGTGCTGTCCAGGGAAGTGGTTGAGTCTTCATCCCTGGAGGTATTACAAGATGTGTGGATGTGGCACTGAGGGACATGATTTACTGGTGGACTAGGGTCACCTCAGGGGTCTTTCCCAAACCAAATAATTCTGTGAAAACACTCTCTTGTGCTATTTATCTATTCCTTAGTTAACAAAAATCCAGCACAGGAGCATCTTCTGCAGAACTTTCTAGTGTTTTCTAGACCTGTGTTCAGTGTGTCATAATCCCTGTGATATACCCTTCCTCAAGGAAATATGAGGTTATTAGACCTGCCAGTTAGATGGGATACTGTTCTGAACTCACAGTGACTTCAAGTGATGCAGGACAAACCTTCAGCTTTATCTGTCCTATCTCTAGAAAGACAATATACCTGCTCTTCAGTCTTAGCACTAAATCTGCTGCACCAACATTGCTGGCACTCGAAGCTCACAGGAATTTGCAGCTCCATGACCTGCTAGGACATATCCTGGTTTGGGCTCTGATAACAGACTTCAAGGAGCTTTGTTAAAACAGGGTTGTCTCCTGCATAGAATTCTGGGTACATTGTGTGGAGTTTTCTCCTCCTGTGATACAGGTAAAAATTTTATATGTTGCTTTGTAACAGCTGATTGTCAAGATTCTCATAATTTGTTGCAAATTGTTCATTTTTATTACCTTTTTTAGCACTCAACGAACGGGAAATATCCGACCTTATTGTAGACTTTAAGCTGTGATTTGTTATTTGGTTTGCCCATTTTGATGTCCCAGTTTCAAGTGTCTTTCTATTGAAACTTTAGTGTTCCAGACTGAGCAAAACCAAAACAAAACAAAACCAAAGGGAAAAAAAAACAAAAACCACCAAACTGATACTAATAAAGAGTGACTTCTGAAAAGTTAGGCTCTGAAATCAACAAACCAGGGTTGAACATGTCACATTTATCTTCGTGTACTGAGTTGCAAATCTGCTTTTAAGGAAGTTTGAAAACCCAGTTGCTGAAGGTTGAAAATACACATTCTTTGGCAGGGGAACACTCATGCAGACCCTCCAGGGCTAAAATAAGCCTACTTGTAAAGTGCAAAGACAACATTTTCAGGCATGAACTCATTCAGTGCATAATCATTTTCATATTTACTGTTTGAAGAGACTTGTTTTAATTTTGAAATATTATGTTTAGCATATTTATATTTAGAATAAATGGAGATGTTATATTTCTAAAGGAGACACTATAATTTTAAAATTGCTTGATCAAAAAGTTCAGGATCTTTTCTCCCTCAGTGTGACTTTTGATTAAAGCTGCATTTCTGAGAAGAATCCTTTATCTTAACTTTGCCTTTTGATATTTTGAATCAGCCTCATGGAAAGAATTATATAAAACTACCTCTCTAGCCATGCATAGATTCAGTGATGATAAAAAGCAAGATGTCCTATTAATATCCTTGTATGAAGGATCCTAATATAAATACAATCTCTGATTTGTTTTGTGAACCAAGGTTCATTTCTCAGAAATGCTGAAATTTGAGATGACAGAATAACTGACCTGCTTGGGATCAGCAGGAAGTTTTCTTTCTTAAATGCCTAACGCTTTGTTAAAATAAACAGAATCTATGGTTTTGGTAATGTTTTTTTCTGTTTCTAAACTCATTGCTAGTTCCCTAAAAACCTTGCTTAGTAGGAGAATTCATATCTGAAAAGAATTTTGTTCTTCACAGACTTGTGTGAGCAAATACTAATTTTCTGTGTTTTTATAGGCTCTGTAGCCACCACTTCATATATTTATTCCAAATATTAATTCAGGTAGAAAAAATCTCTGAGTGAACAACGGGACATTACAATAGCACATAGCTTTTCAGCAGTGCAGAAAACAAGAAAACTGTTGTTTTGGGATGTAATTTATCAACTGAACTGGAGTAAGTGACCTGCCAATGTTTAGAGCAATGCTGGATTTTAAAGGAATCACAAGACTGAAATCTACATCAAAGTGAAGGCAGCAAGAATCACCATGTGGGGGAATTAAAGGCATGTAAGTGAACCTGGAAGAGAAGAGAGCTCCATGAAGGCCAGCTCACACTGGAGTGGTAAGTCTGAAATAGGTGCATGGCCAATTTCACCCTAAAGGTGAAGGTCATCCTTGGCCCCAGGCACCAAAAATACGATGTTAGTTAGCTCTCTACATCTGAACAGCTGGATTCTGTCCCAGCCAAGCCTTCAGGTGCCCCCTGATGTCGAAGTTTTGTGTTTCAGGCTCACTTTCCAGGAGAAGAAATTTGTGGCATGTGTTGGTGCTTGCAGACCCTTCCAGTTTTGGATTTCTCCACTGACCAGGTCTCAACTTTTGTTTGGGATGCTGTTCAGCATCTCCAACACTGTGGGGCTACTCCATTTCCACCTGAGTGATCTGACCCAACTTCTAGAGGGGAGAATTGAGGGTTTCCAGCTTAGCTGAGGGTCTACAATGGAGATTCTTGTAGCCACAACTACTTTCTAGCTTCCATTCTTTGAGGCATTTATGAAAGGCCTTGACTGGATAGTTGAGACATGTGCACAGTCACATCAGTCAGAAAGATCTTCTGTTTGCTCCTTTTCATTATTTTTTCTGGGTTTTTTTCTCCTTTTCTCTTGGAATATCATGAAATTAGTTCTGTTTAGATTGTAAATTAACAAGTCTTAAAATGTCTGGTCATAGAATCATAGAATGATTTGGGTAAGAAGGGACCTTAAAGATCATCTCATTCCAACTCCCCTGCCATGGTCAAGGACAGCTTCCACTAGACCATGGGCCCCATCCAATCTGGTCTTGAAATTTTCCAGGGATGGGCTCATCTCATAAGAGATGAGACCTCGCAGCAGAAGTTTTCTAAGACAACTCATCCCCAAAACACCTTCTCTCACAGTGAATTATATCCCTCTGGATATAATTTGTATTTATCAGGTATGCTTTATTTTATATAGAAAATGCCTACTTATTTTCAGATTACTTTTAATGAGCTGTGAAAATAAATCCATGTGTTTGCTAAAGAATAAATTTCTACACCTTTTCTTCATACTTCCAAAACAGTAACCTTACCTTCACTTAATGGAGAAAGAAATTACCTTTCAAAAGTTATTGAAACTAATGACTGCAATTTCATACTGTTCCACAAGTCATGGTGGTGTTTCTCTTTGCTCTAATGAGCAACTAACTGCAACTGTTTGTTTTGACTGCATTAAGAAGCCATTTACAAAAAAAGGTTTCTCCTTAATAATCGAAGCAGAATTCCTTCACTGGGAACTGCTCTGAGATAATCAAACATTATTGAAGAGATTAAGATCACCGCTTGTTTATTAAAAACAGGCACAAACAGTTAATTACGGAGCACATCAGAGATGCAAATAACCCTTCAAATTATGTCTTAGGTGAAAGGTAGCCAAACACAATATAATTAAATAATTTAACTTATAGCAAAAGGAACTCAGTGTGAACGATCATGAACTTGTATAGCTCAGACAGAGGTTACAGCAATGTTCTATGTTTTAGGGACATGGGTCAGTGGTGGCCTTTAATGCATTAGAGTAATGGTGGAACACAATCTTAAGATACCTTTTCTAACCTAAATGATTCTATGATTCCACAATTTTCTGATGCTCCTACTTTTTCATTTTTTCTTTGCATACCACAATTGAAATTGTTCTTTTTCTTGTCACCTAGAGTCAAGTATTCCATTTTATAGAAAATCATAAAATTATGGGTACACAATTTTACATCATCGATAAAAAGATTTAATGGGTATTGGCAATCACAGCTACTTTTTCTTGACTTGTCTGGAAGGAATATTGTATCTTATCTCCCTGCCTTTTACGAGAAAAATTAAGAAAGAACCACATTTCTTGGCTGTCCTTGGCTTTCTTCACTTTTAAACAATAACCCAATTTAATTGACTAAAATTAGATGGAAGACTTCTACAGTCTAATAAAGATTAGCATAGCCAGTGATAATTTTTCTTAAATACTTTGTATTACTTGTAATTACATTTTCAGGTCAAGTTTTCAAAAATATTTGTCTATTTGGAGTATTGATAATTGCTAATGTGTTACTTCTGGGTGGAGAAAAAAGGGCATCAGAACACAAATCAAAATCCTGAGTAATTTCTTTAGTCTTATGCCATGCAAAATATTTTTTTCTTAATATTCACAAAGTATTTTCCTTGGTTGTAAGGTAAACAAGCAGGCAAGCTGGTATCAAATGAGTATCACTGATTGCAGTACAGGGGAATGAGGCATAGTGGGTTGAAAATTTACAAAAAATATCAATTGCAGCTTTCCCCATTAAAGAATAATTCTGTTTCAAAATGTTAATACATTCAAGTGGTGTGTATACTATTGCAAAACAATGCAGGGGAGGTAGAAATTTATAATCTATCTGAGTTGGGGTTTATCACACATCTTCAATGTCGTAATTCACCCTCCAAGCCTCTGTTGGCACTAATGCTGCCAAGATTTATCCCTTGCATCCCATGATCTTTAAATTGTCCTCTTTACTGTTCTGGTCTCCATTTTCCTCTCTTTCATACAATGCAGGACATAAAGATAAACAGCTGATCCTAACTGTTTCTGAGTGCTGTTCTTTCTCCCAGTGTTTTGAGGAATGACCTGGTGTGGTTAGGAGCAAAGAAAAATATTTTAAATACATGTTTTTAAGATAAGCTCCTGCAGTTTTCCTCCGGCTTGTACCTGTAGCCTAGAAATCAATTAATAACTGTATGTTCTTTACTTCTATGAATACTTGTCCCAAAATTTACACAGTAGTTTAAAATCTTATGGGACACACTTAGTGGGTAATAAGACAGCTCAACCAAGGAGCTGATTATACAAATTATAACTGTGAGATGGCATCTTCACCTTCCCTGCTCCTCTAGCTGCTCATGCTTGGGTCCCACAGGCTCAGCCCACTGTCTGCTGCAAGCAAACACCATCACATGGTGACATTAACAAGCCATTCTGCTGAAGAGCACCAGAGGCCAAATCCCCATAAATCCACTCAGAAAGGCATTTCTAGAGTTTAAATTCAGGCTATGTCTACATTAACTCAGCCCTGTAGGAGGGGTGCTGAGGGCAGTGGAGTTTGTGCTGTTATGATCTGCACATGAATGAGCAGAGAGCATAATTTGTTCTTCACAAGCCCAAAGAAGTCCTCACTCATGGAATCTATTAAAAGACAGGAAGCTGAATTTCGTGGGGGTACAAAATCTGCATGACAGCAACTAAAGACTGTGCACAACAAGCCCTGCTCTCTCTCTCCTTTTCATTGCTCAAAAAATGAGGAGCATAATCTGGAACACAAGTCCTGTGAGCAGCAGATGAGGGAACTGGAGTGGTTTGGTCTGGAGAAAACTCAGGGGGGACCTTATCCTTCTCTACAACAACCTGGAAGGAGGTGGAGGTCAGACTCTTCTCCCAGACAACCTGTGATAGGACAAGGAGAAATTACCTCGAGCTGAATCAGGGGAGTTTCAGGTTGAATAAAAGGAAAAAAATTCTTCCCTGAAAGAGTGGGTAAGCACTGGAACAAGCTCCCTGGGGTAGTGGTGGAGTCACCATCCCTGGAAGTGTTCAAAACACAAGTACAAGTGTCACTCCACTGTATGGCTTAGTGGGCAAGATGGTATTCAGCCCAAAGCTTGGACTTGATCTTGGAGGACTTTCCCAAATTTTTTGATTGTATGATTCTGTGAAAAGTCCCCAGACACTAGCCTTGTCTCGCCTTTGGGGAAACATACCCTGTTAAAAATGCTTAGGGTATGAATGAAATGTATGGTTTATATCAATATAATCACATTCACAGCATATTCCTGTTCATGCACCCTGACCCAACACAAGCTAATGGTCAGAACTGAGGACATGAATGACCACAGCACAGGGGCTCCTGGCCTCCAGCACAGCTCTCCTGTGATTTGACTGACCCACACAACAGCCCATTCTATTCCTAAATTTTACACAGGATATGGATAAACTCTGGACCATGTGGTAGGTCACCAAGGCTTCCTGCACATCCTTTCAGTCCTGTGCCATGGATGGAGGTCTTTCTCACACATTTGGTTGTCACCACCAAGGGACAACCTGGTACAGACTTCAGCTTTCCCTCTGCTGAAGTATTGCAAACTACAGGAGTTTTTGCCTCTGCTGCTGAAAACATCTAGTGGGAAGCCAACATTGCTAATGCTGTCAGTTCTCAAGGTTTTATTGTAAATCCTGTACATTTAATAAAAATAAAAAGCCATGTGCATTGGAAGATAAATACTGCCTCTTATTTATTTTATATACTTACATATTTTATGTATTTTATTACTGCATATATTCACAGATTTTACTTTATGAATTTACATAATCATTTCCAAAATATATTCTCAGTTTTCACAGATCCTACCAACCCAATAAGGGAAAGATTAAAAATATTTCCTTTAAACCAAACTCATGAATTCCACTTACTTTATAGTCATTCTTGCTGGTGAGGTGAGAATTTATTCACTATTTTATATCACTCCTGTATTGTAGTAATGCTATTTTAATAGGAGTGTCTTACTGAAACATGCACAGCAATTTAATTAGCCCTATCCCAGCTACCCACATACTGAGAGAGATCAGTGGTATGAAAAAAACCCACATTATGGCCTATGTACCTTTAAGCTCAGTCCCATTAAATAATGCTCTCACAGATCTTTGAAATCAATTAGGAAGTACTTGCAAAGATAGCCAAGGAGAAACTGTTTAAGCCTTAATGGCTTAAATATCCCTTGTCTTGATGTTAGCCCTATCAAGCTATTAGAGCCCAGTCTGGATTGCATTAGCACCATGAAAGTCAACTGCTAATCCTGTAACTGCACTGCCAGCCTTGCCTCTCCTCTGCCCACGTGTCTACGTGAACTGTTTCTAGAAGAGGTGAAAGAATCTTCAGTGTTTTCTCGATGCTGAAGATGTATGAGGGAGAAGAAAATACTATTTTGTAAAAAAAGTAAATATGAAACATAATTTGTTCTGAACAGGAGTAGTTTGGCTTTTTTATTGTTTGTTATTGAGTGTTTTCTTGCCCCAATAAAGTAAAATTCTAGCTGTCTTCACGGGAGGTTATTTCATTACTATAAGAATACTTACGCCAGAAACTGCTGTAATTTGAGTCCATTTCCAGAGATCAAAGGAACTCCAGGGGATTCTGGATATGTCAAGGGCAAATTACACTGGAATATTTTGTAAAATAATATTGTTTCTTCCTTGAAGATTTCTTACAACAAGATGTTTTCCCAAACCTAGACTAAATCATTTATATATTCATTGATTTTCCAAGAAAATTCCTTTATTCAGTTTTGAGTTTGGGATTTTTTTTAGGTAATTTTCTCAGATTTTGGTGTAACTATTTGTGTTTTATAAAACTTATCCAAAAATTTTTCACCCATCTCCTTCTCCATCCAACCCCACCTGCAGTCATGTCACATTTCTCTTTCCAGGGACCTGCTTACCTGTCTGTCCTGCAATTGTAGCAAACAGCCTGTGGGGAATCCTGGATGGGATCTTCAGTCCAGCTCTTATCTGGTAATACCTGGAGAGAAAGGATGAAAAATTACACACTGCTAGAGAAGTGACCTCTTGATTCAACGTAAAATTCTGTGAGAGCACATCCTGGGCATCTGCACCCAAAACTGGTCAAGAGAACAGGAATGCACAGGATCTTTCCTTCTGCTTTTTAGCTTTGAGTAAAGTGGGTTTAATCTGGACCCATCTATTTTACACCAGGCAGAGTGGACACAGTGGCCTGATGTGTGAATAATGAAGAAAGATTATGAAAAGCACTTGGCCTTCTATAGGAAAAGGAGACATAGAGAAACATCTATAATAAAAGAACTCAAGATCGGACAAGGAGTGACAAAAATTTAATACACACACAAAAAACAAACAAACAAATAAAGGAAATAAACACCCAAAACCAACTTCAGTGGAAAGACAACAAAAGTGCTAATCTCACATCTAGGGGCACTCAAATTATGCATAGTAGCTATCACTCTGCTGTTCCATGTCGAGTCTACCTTATCAAGAAAATGTTAGCATTAATCATTTTCCCAGAGAAGGTTTGGAGTGTCCCTCACTGGAGATATTCCACAACAGTCTGGACACAATCCTGTGCTTGTGCTCTGGGATGACCCTGCATGAGCAGCGAGGGTGGATCAGATGGCCCACTGTGGTCCCTGCCATTCTGTGATTCTGTTAATCATATCTAAACCAGTTTTATTCTGGTTGTTTTCTATCCCACAGGGAATCCCTGAGTTAGGTGAAGGAAGACAGAAAAAGAAAACAGCAGCAATTTCACTGGTTAAAGTTACACATAGAATCATAGAATACCCTAAATTGGGAGAGACCCACGAGGAGCATCAAGGCCAGCTTCTCATTCTGCACAGGAAACCCCAAAAATCCCTCCATGTGTCTGAGAGAATTGTCCAAAAGCCTGTTGAACTCTGCTAGGTTTGGTTCTGGCAACTCTTCCATGGGGAGCCTGTTTCAGTCCCCAAAACATGAGCTCAGTCTAAACAGAGAGAAAAGCTCATCCTAGTCTTCCTTCATCACCACTTCCATGATGAGGAATATGAGGCAGTGTTCAGTACAGTACCCAATCTAGGATGCTGTAGCTCAGGATCCCTCCCGCTCTTTGCAGACCTCCCACTAACCTGCTGTAGCACCATGTTGGTGCCAGTCTCCCTTTCTCTGGATTTCCCCTCCTTTGCTCTCTTTGTTTATAAATTCCTTTAATCTACTAGTATTTGCCAATAATTTTGGTCTGATTTTTTCCCTCTAAATGCAGAAGTTTTTTCCAACCTGAACCATTCTGTAACTTTATGAAAATCCCAAGATGGGATCTCAACTCCTGTATGAATATCTTCCACAGGCTACACATACCAATAAAATTTTGCTAAGTGTGTAATAGTGAATAAACTAGATCCGTCTTTTTGAGGTTAAAAGCTGAAGAAAGGAGTTTGATGGGGGCAAAACAAAACAAAACAAAAAGCACCACTCCAGAGGCAATGTTCCATGTCCTTCACAGCTGAAAGCCCATGTTACTCTACCTGCTTCAGCTGGCAGCTCCTTCCCAACTGGGATATAATTCCAGCACAACCTTAAACATTTCTACATATCTGTGCCAGTCAAGAGCTTGGGCATGAAAACTCTCTGTTTATATGTTAGTTTTCAGAAAAGAAACTAAACGCAGCTCGTATTCTAAATACACACAGCATCTAGCTAAACATAACAGCAACCAAATCTAAGTTACCTGGTATTTTTCTCCATTATGCTGTTCTTGCACTATGTTTAATTGCTGATATTGATCCTGATTTTTTCTAAAGCAAGAACAAGAATTATGCCTTAAGACCCTTTGAATTTTCATTATAGTTTTATGCAATACAATTTTTTTACTGACAAAAATACTCTGTGTGGACTACTCATAAAGTCTAATAACTTCCAAATACCAGTAACAGGGTATTAAAGGGGTATTACATATTAGTGTAACAGGACACTCCTCCATATGCACACATTTCAGATTTATCATGTGACCATTCCACTAGATCAGCACCAAAGAATATTCTATAACTGTTATAGACTATTCTAATATTCTGTAACAGTCTGGCTACTTCTTTTTAGATTTTTGCTGCTCAGAATTGTGGTGGGTTATCCTTGGGTATCAGCCAAATTTCCAACCATATGCACTCTCCCTCCCCCTCAACAACAGAACAGAAGGAGAAAATAGGCTGAAAAATAGGATGAGATAAAGACAGGGAGATTGCTTACCAGTTACTGCCACTGGCAAAATTGATTCAACTTCAGGGAAATTAATTTAATTCATTCACAATTGGGTACTAAGAAACAAACCTGGATATTAAAATAATACCTCTCTCCAGCCCATTCTCTTCTCCCAGGCTTGGCTTCAGTCTTTTAGACTCCTCCCAAGCAGTTCAGGGGGATGCGGAATGGGAGTTTGTGTCGGTCCATAAAAGCACCTCTCAGCTGTTCCCTTCTCTTCACACATTCCCTGCTCCAGTGCAGATGCTTCCACAGGCTGCAGCTCCTTCAGGAAATATCTAACTGGGTGCCTCCTGGCACACTATGATAATGCCAGCCTTCCCTCATTTTGTGTCTCATATTCAGAAACATCCCACTCAGCCCTAAATATTTCCAGTAGGAAACTGATTATTGCTTTTACATTTACGTTTCCAATGGCTTGGCTTGTGCTTCTGATTAAGCCACCTAAAGATGGGAGATTATATAGAGGTGCCTAGGGTGACGCTTGGGTATAATGGAATCATAAAATCATGGAATGGTTTTGGAAGGGACTTTAAAGCTCATCTCATTCCACCCCCTGCCACAGGCAGAGACACCTTCCACTATCCAGGTTCCTCAGAGCTCCACCCAACCTGTCCCTGAACACTTCAAGGGGTGGGACATCCAAAACCTTTCTGGGCAACGATGGCCATACAGTCAAAACTCTCAGCAGACTTAAAGACATTTAGCTCCTGGAGGATGCTGGGCAGACCTTTATTTCCTCATTGCCCAGACAATACTGCCTTGGATATCAAAAACACATGAAGATACCTCAGTACTGGTGACTTCATAATGAGGCTAGTTCCAACATTCATTGTGTCCTTTGTCAAATGGACTAGGTGCAAGGACATAAGAGAAATAGCTCTTCATCTTATTTAAACCCTTTCCTATTCATCTGCTAAATTTTGGTAAATTCATTTGGATGACTGAGATATTGTAGGAGTCACAAGGAGTTGTCTATCTGCATACCCACCAAACTGAACTGGTCAAAGTAAAAAATACACAGCAAAGTCATAGAAACCTCAGGAACTCTCAGACTAAGGTCAAACTCTGAGACTGAAGGTCCGGTTATAAAGAGAATCCAGAGACTAGCAAGTTCTGCACTATTAAAGATTGCAGCCAAAAATGTAACTCATATTTTTTAGGTGACCAAGCAATTTTTAGTTCTTAATAGAAAGAATGGCAATAAACACTTACTAATAAATGATTTATTGCAGATTGTTTAGCACCTAATGCCAAAAAGTCTGGCCTTGATAACACCATGGCATAAAGGAGTTCTGGTATAAATCATCATGGAATTAGATACATTCTTCTTAAAGAAAGGCTTTGGAGAATGGTCTTCTAGTCAGAAGACACAAGAGACTTCTAAATGTCCTGCTGTTGGTTCAGTTCTGTATATGAGTGCATTGCAAAGACTTGTACCTCAAAGGGCTCAGTTGGATTAATGGCAGAGGACAGAGATGTAGTGGATCTCGGACCCCCCCCAACATCTCAGGGATATTCATGGTAAAGAACACACCAGGCAGTGAAAATATTAAAGGCTCAAACTCATAGACTGAATTAAAAATTACAGAGAAATAGTAGTGCTCACAATTTAGCAGTTTATTCCTTTAAAAAATTAGCGCTTTTCCTGAGAAGATTTTCAGCGACAGTTTCAGGCAAAACATTCACAACAGCTCCAGGGGAGGTAAATAAAAGAGATGAATATCACAAGCAGTATATAAGAAAAGAACAGCTTCACCTTGGGTGGTCAGAAAAACCTAAAGACACCCTTATTTGAGTTTCACAAGAATGCTTATTGTCCAGTTAAAAAAAGCAACCTCCATACAGGAGACTGACTAAAAACCATTACCTGTTATGTGGTTGCTGTGGTTTTGGTTTTGGATTTTTTTCCCATTTTTAATCCACATATCAATATTTAAATCCTTTGACAGGCAAATATTATCCATGCCTCCTCAGAGCCTCCTCTAAGCCTTTGTGAGCAGGGAGGAATTGCCAAACAGTGACTTTATAACCAAGCAAAACCAAAAATATGAATGTTCTTGCTTTCATACTGTGAAGCTGGATGTTACTCATAATAGCTTGTGCATTGTGAGGAGGGGTTTCCTGATCAAAATCAGGAAATCAAATATGTGATAAAATACACTGCAAGATGCAGAGTCCCACACAGTTTCTTCAGCAGCAAACACAGATACATGTCTCTACATCCCCACCCCACTGTCCCACACCTCTTTGTTGTACCAGTCTGAGTGACACTAAGACCAACATATCAGACAAAGCCATGTTATTTTGAGCATAAATAAAACATTTTTTCAGTGTCTCCACAAAACCTCACACTGTTGGGCAACTGAATACTGTCCTCAGTCTCAGTCCCTGCTAGGGGACAGAACAAGGAGGCTCCAAACTCAAACATATTTCAGTCAGATAGTAGGAAGTAATTCTTTACTCAGAGGGTGGTGAGACACTGGTACAGGTGGCCCAGAGAAGTTGTGGATACCCCTTCCCTTGAAATGTTCAAGGCCAGGCTGGACGTGACCCTGAGCAACCTGGTCTAGCAAAAGGTATTTCTGCCCTGGCAAGGGGTTGGAATGAGATGGTCTTGAAGGTCCCTTCCAACCCAAACCATTCCATGATTCTAACAGGATGGCAGAAGGAAAATGTATTTTTCAGGGTGCTAAGACCATTCCTCTGTTCCAGTGAGGCACTCTGAGCTATAAATGAGAGAAATCATGCTGAGAAGCAGCAGGTATCTGACCATACAGTGTGCCTGGTTTTCCTCAAAACGAAGAGAACTATCTCCAGCTGGTTCTAAATGCACTCATCAAGGAGTAACTCGAAGTCTGGTCATCCTCACCAGACTCTTCCTATCCCCTCAAGATAAAGAGGGGTCAGTTTTGTCCCCTGAGCTCTCCTAGAGTCTTCATAATCTGTCTCACCTGAGAGGAAAATCACTGTGTGGACCCTGCAGCAGCAGAGCCTTGAGGATGGGATGCTGCCTGAGTAGGGGCTTTTGCAGGGACATGGCTTCTCCCTCTTTGTGTAAGTAACTCTCTCTGAATTTCAGGCTTGGAGAGAAATCCTACAGACAGCTTCATCTCTTCTCAACTGAGTGACCCTCTCCAAAGTTATGTGAAGTGTGAACATAAAAACTACAAAGAACAAAACACGATGTGGATATCAAAATCTCTACTTAAATCTAGAGAGTCAGGCTGAGGTAGACATTGCAAAGGCCACAGAAATAGTTACAGGAGATCCCCCACCACAAATGTGGAGGAGGGCACTGCCTGGTAGTGATACGGAGCTGCCAGGACTGATAAATGAGATATCGCCTTCAAAAATAACAAGCTATTATTCCTAGAGAACCTTGGTAGAAGTGGTATGTGAATTGGAAAATACAGACTTACAACAAATCCAAGAAATCCATCAAGTTACAGAAGGGCTGGTGAAGATCAGAAGCTGAAGAGTCATTTTGCAAAAGGAGGGAATGGACATCTCTTGGCTCCCTGAGCGTGGCCCCAGAAATACATAAAGCTTTACAGTAGACTTTAAGGAAAAGAATCAGAGAATAAATGAGAAACTGCAGTAAATTCCTGTTTTACTTCAATTAGGCTGAGTCTGGCTCATTAGAGTTAAGCTACACAGCACCTCTTTTTGAGTAAACATCTGGTTTGTGGTTGGGGTTTTTTCCCTTTTCAAAGAGAAGAGAAGAGCAGAAAAACTTATTCAGTATAGTAGGGAGAGCATGGAAAATTTCCAGCTAATGTGGTGCAGGCACTGTGAAGGGAAGATCAGGAAACAGCAAGCTGATTTTAAGAACTAAAGGAGTTTGGTACACTTAACTCAGCAAAACAGAGCAATCAGGTCCTCTATCCATCTATAAATATATTGGGAGGAAAATAATCAGGGAGAAAGCAGACTGAGGTACAAGAAAGTACAACACTGGCACAAGAACAAACACATATAAAGTGCCCATGAATAAATCCAGTTAAGATGTAAAAACCGTAGCTGGCAAAGGAGCAAGACTGTGTAAAAAAATAAAATAAATCAAAAGAGCTCCTACCAGAAGCAGGAATGAAAAAGCCAATTTGTTTTTAGGGGAAGCTCAGTAAATTTCCAAATTATTTATAAGACATGGATCCTTTTTATTTGCAGGACAATGTTATTTATGCAGGCAGTGCATACTACTCCAAGTCCCTTCTCTCTTGCAAGATAAACTGCACGGGTCACCCTAGTAGCAATGAATTTGCCATCCCCACCCTCACTGGCTATTTGTGAATTTCTAATCTTTAGAATTAAACAATTTGAGTGGCTTTGTTGTTTTCCTGTGGCTGGACACATATTAAGCCCTGCTGGCCTGCACTGACTGACCTCCCTGGCTATGTTTGGAGCCTCCCTCCCTCAGGAGCCTGGCTGCACTGACAGATGTGCTGGGTGACATTCCCTGCCTGTGCCTCCCCCTGCACGGGGCAGAGCTGCTGACACCTCTCAGTCTCTTGGCACTGAAGTGGTCAGACCTCCTATCCTAATGTTAGGAAAATAAAATGTTTTCACTACAAATAACTCATCACGTCATCTCAAGTGATCTAATCATAGCACAGGGCAGTACCTCATTCTAGAGGACTTACATCCAAACCAGTAGAGAGCAGGATGGGCTGGTACCTGTTACTGATGCTCTGGGCTCAATCCTTCCTTTCCTTCCTCTTCTTAGATTAATACCAGGGTAACTCAGCTCTCATAGTGGTGCAAGTTGCTGCCTATTTGTCTTCTCCTGCTATTGGCTTGTAATGACACTGTAAAACCCTGGTTAAGAAGGGTTCACTGGTTTGAGAGAAGCAATCTGTAAGATAATATTTATGCATCATGCCATCAAACCAGATCACTCCCACTAGGAGCACTGACAGACCAGACTGCTCTTCCCTGATCATTCTTGCAGCATGGAAATCAAAACCTTTGGCTCAGTAACAGTGTCACAGGAGCCAGACAAGTTCAAATTCCATCCCCTTTGAATTATACCTGAACAGCTCCAAGGCTTAACATTTTATCTCAGGTTAGACTGCATTTAAATAAACAACCCTTAAACTAACAGAACTAATACAAAAGAGCTGTGTGCTGAGCCTGGTGAGTCAGCCTGGAGTTCCAGCTTCCCCTCAGACCAGTGTTGGAGTTGACCTCCAGGAACCCCTGGATATCAGCAAATCCTCTCCATTGAATTACTACTTCCAAGGAGCCAAGCACTGCAGCATATTGTTTTGGGAGTCAGTGAGAAAAAGCCTTACAGGCAAGGAGAAAATGGATTTCTTCATGAAAACAGCAATAGAGGAGACCTCAGATCTCATTGCAAAGCTTAACTTCACAGGTTCTGAACTCAAGGTCTTCAGATGTAAAAAACCCTCTTTCTCTCTCTAGCAACATTAAGAGACATTTCTGTTCTGTGTTGATGGTCCCAGCAGAGGATTGCCAAGTGTGTTATCATCCAAAGGTTTCCTGATAGATATTACAGAATTTTATGCAGGACAGAGTAAACATCTGTGGCCATCCAGGCTGATTCCCAGAGAAAAACAGTAATCTATAATCTGTCAAACACACTATTACTTTCTGCACAAACACTGGGGACCAAAGCTTAAAAATAAAGCTTTCTATGTGGTTAGCTTCCTGCTGAAAAAGTAAAAACTGAAAAGCAATACTTTTTGCAGAGTATAGGGAGAAAACCAGGGCAAGAAGGCAAGAAGATCACTGTTTATTTTTCTTTTCTCTTTAGTGAAACAAGTCAGAGGTGTTGCCACAAAAAAAAAAAAATCTGTAAATTTGCATAAAACAAGGGAGAATTTTCCTTGTTTGTGGTCATAAGGTTACATATCTAACAGAGTGAATAATATTTGGTGGATCTCTAAATTGCATGAGTCACACAGAAGTGCATTGTATAAATACATCCTTATTCCGTATATAAATATTTTGGTGGGTTCTTTGGCTATTGAAACAGAAGAGAATAGGAAAAGGTTGAAAACAGACAGATAAATCAGACTGTGGAGCATATCAGAAAAAATACCACATTGCTATATAAGCAAGCACAATGTGCAGTATCGTGTACATGAGAAAGCCCTACAATATATTTCAGACACATCTAAAATGTCCAGATATTTCTCAATTAAATATTATTTCAAGAAACTTTTCTGACCTAACTCTAACTAAAGCTTTTGACAGGATCTAGAATAGCCCAGAAAAAAAAAAAAAAAAAAAAAAAAAAAAAAAAAAGGAGTGAGTGTGGGACGCAGAAGCTAACAGCAGTCAGGAGGTGGTTGTTCACAGAAGTCATCACCATTCCCACTGTTTGCATTTTTGTTCTCACCTCTTTGGCAATAGGAAGAATACCTCGGACAGCCCAGGGAATCTTACACTCACTTTGGAGGCTATTAGAGATAGAGAGGAAGGCTTTTGGCAGCCCTCAGTCTCGCACACTCAGTGACAGATCTGGCAGCTCCCTCTGTGATGCCCAGAGCTGCTGTGCCAGGGCAGGTCAAACCCAGCTGCAGTCCTCCAACCCAGACTCCACAGCCATTTATCACGTCGAGTTTCTACAATTCTCATCCCAGTTTTATTCTCAGGCTCTTTAACTTTTCATGAAGGTAGGTCTAAAATTAATAGTGTGAGGAGGTTGAGCCATACCCTCCTTGCAGTGCAGTAAGTAATGAACTGGTCTCTCAGTAAAAGACTCAGTGGGTCTATGAAAGCAAATTTTCACCTACCAGGGGTCTGCATCATGTAGATAAGATGAAATTGTTCAACTGTAAATGCATGGCAACATTTTGTTTTCTTATTTTTATTATGATACAAAATCCTGTTATAAAACCAGATGCTGCCCAGTTCTGCAGACTTGAGAAGTGCTTGGTGTGATTCCTTCTCTTCCAAGCAAACCGTACACTGGGGTAGTCAATATCTTCAGATGATTCTCAGCATCTCCCTGGGTCAAACATAGATATTTATATCCCAAGTCCAGGATTTAGGGCTGGAAGCTCTCAACAGAGTGCTCTGGGCATAATGTGGAAAAAATATACCCAACTTCTGGATCTCTAGTGCCCACAAAAGTATTTCAGTGCATCACTGAAAGAGAGCCTACACTTGGCACTCGATGCTTTTTAGGCAAGGATTTCATTTGGATCCAGGTAAACCACAACCCTGATCATTTTCATATGTCCAGCTTCTTGTAGTTTCATCAGATCATCTCTCCTCTGCAGAAACTGGCAATCCCACAAGTCATAAAATCTCCAGCCCATGAAACCCTGCAGCTCTCTGACAATTACACCTACGAACTCACTTTACATCTCCTTTTATGCTCACCTCAGGGGCTCTTGCCCTTTTATGCTCATCAAGGTAGCAATGCTGTCTTTTATTTAGTCCCATATTCATACTTTTAAAGCAATTTGCCCTTTTCTTCCCTTTCATTCATCATAGCAAGGTAGGGGTGAAGAGGAGTGGGCAGTAAAATGTTGAACAAAGAGTAAAACGATAGAAATGTGCTTTATTGTTGGAAAAGAAAGGCAGTGAAGGGAAAGGGCAGAAAAATTAGGACCTCAATGAGCACTTATATTCTTGTCTCAAAAGCAATAGGAAACCTTGAAAACATAGTTTAATTTAGTCTCACAGTCAAGTAGTAACCTTTTCCAATCAGCTCTTATATGAAGAGCTAAAGATGAGAGATTTTGTGCTTTTCTAACTGAAGCACCTGGAAAAACCTATACTCTGATTATCTGAGAGAGAGAATTAACCCTCACCTGTTCAGGATGCAATCAAGAAACTATAAGAATTATTTAATAGATATAAATTTAGCTAAATATTCCTGGAGATCAAACCTTTATATTACATCTTTTTTTCTTTTTTTTTTTCAGTAGAATAAGGCAAACGTCATGTCTCATGAGATTTCTTAAGTGTTTCTGTAATGCTTGTAGAGTGAAATGGGTAAACAGGTTTGGAAATGTGGTTATTTACACTACATTTTGTTTTGTATCTCACTCCTGGAAACAGGAGAAAAATGAAAATGATAGGCATGAAATGGTTTCTCAGAAGCTGTTGGTTTAAAAATTGCACAATTTTTTTCTCACATCTCAGAACTTCTCATAATGTTGAAAGCCAAAGTGACCTTTAAACAAGGGTGCAAACTACTGGGAACACAATGTGTAATCCATCAGACCAAGGAAAGACTTCCATTTCATTCACAGCCTGGTAATTGTGCAATCCCAGATGAATACTATAGCTGAGTGTCTTTTAGTCATTGACGCTGAATTAGATTCCAAAAGAAGGAACTTTAGGGACATGAGCAAAGGGAAGATGCAGTGTGACCTGACACACAGTGAATCACAATCCCAGGACAAGTCGCTTTATTTGGTTCATCCAGCAGATCCCTAAACCCTGCTGTCAGTAAATTGGTCAGCTCAAATACCAGCAAGTCTCACACAGGCTGAACACTTCCTGGAGTGGAGCAAAGCTGTGCAGACAGGTCAAGTTGTGTGGCCTCAGACTCATTTTGTCTCATGGCTATGCCTGTACTTCTCACAATTGCAGGATGGTCTCCAGGCCCGTGATGCATCTGCCATCAGACAGATTCAAGTTCAGTCTTCAGAACCTGATAGGAGCTGCAGTACCTTACTTGGAAAGTGCCTCCACTAAAGCTTGACATTTGCTGGAGCTAAAGGGGAATTCACACTCACTGCCACCTCTGTCCCACAGAGGTGTAACTACCCCTGTAATTGGAGGTACAGTCCCTTCCTCACAGCACTGACCCAACACATCAGCCTGTGCTCAGGTGCATCAGCAGGCACAGGGTGGGAGCATCTGGCCATAGCACACTTTAGCACATTCCCAGGAGAATGCAGAGCTGCAGGAAGCTGAGCCCAGGGGTGGCTGATCACACAAAGCAAAGAGAAATAAAAATTTCAGCATTTCTGTCTGGGTCCAGCTCAATTCTTAAGGTCAGAAAACAGATTTTTTTTTTTTTCAGAAGTAAAAAAAGACATTGCTTCAGTGGTTTCTGCTGAAGTGCAGCTTTATTTGTTCTGGGATATTTTGAGAGGAGTATGTGTTTTCATTCAACTCACAGAATCATAAATATCTCAAGTTGGAAGGAGTCTATCACTGGGTCCAAACAATCATTGAATCCAAATCTCTCCTAGGACTAACTAAAACTAATCCACATGACTGAGAGCATCATCCAGACACTCCTTGAACACAAACAGCCATTTCCTAAGATGTCTCAGGTGGGTTTCAGAGAGGACTTTGATCCTGTTCTCTTTTGGAACCTGATTTCTAGACCTCATTACAACTCAATGTTCTCCCATTAAAGAGAAAGAGATTACAATGGGCTATTCTTCTCAAAATTATGTTCTTAATTCACACAGACCAATTTATTTATGAGGGTAACCCCTTTAAGATGTAAACAGAGATTGACATCCTACTGTATCACAGATGTAGCAAATAAAGAAACTGAAAAACAAACAAACAAACAAGAAGCATTTCCTATTCTGTAAGACTCAAGACCTCAGTGCAGAACCAGAAAAAAAAAAGCAACCACTCAAAGAACAGCTATGAAATGTGGACACTTTTCAGTGTCAGAATAGAATGTGGAGCAAAAACTACATGTTTGTACAAATCATTTTTTTGCTGTTTCACACAGCCTGTACAACTCCATAAGAAAAGAAAGTGATGTGCCACAAAACTGTAATGCCTCTGCTCCTATTGTAATTACTTTTTTGAACTGGAAGTAGAAGTTTTAGCAGAGGACAAATTACAGCTTCAGTGTCAGGCAGGAAGAAACCATTTGAGGTTGCCCTCTCAAATGATAAAATAAGATGAAGAACATGGACAACAACTGCATAGAAACCAGAACTTAGCTAAGTAATTACAGAGGCCTGTACAGTTAAAAAAGTAAATTCCAGTCCTTGAAAAACAGCTTGAAAAACAGTGGCAATTGATGGATAAATCATCTGTTAAAAGAAAAATTTAATGGGGTGCAAGAAATTAAGGAATTGGAAGAACAGTCAAAACTTAGGACTAACATCAAAGACTTCAGGAATGCTTACAGAATATGAGGTAGAATTTTTGCAAGCAGAAATAAAATAGAGGGTTGATGAATACAATAAGTTTTATTAGGAAAGGAACAAAACCATAAAGAATTTACAGCCTCGTACAAAGAATTAAAAAAAACCAAACTGGCAGCACAGATGCAAGAACTGGAGAACAGAAGTAATGAGGTTTTAGAGACTGTAATCTGGTTGGAACAACAACTACAAAGAATTAAGGAA
The DNA here is from genome assembly GCF_009819655.1 of Sylvia atricapilla. Lineage (NCBI taxonomy): Eukaryota > Metazoa > Chordata > Aves > Passeriformes > Sylviidae > Sylvia > Sylvia atricapilla. The sequence continues at coordinate 147,569,324 of NC_089140.1, forward strand.
ATGGTAAGAGAATGAAAAGAAAATGAAGAAATATGACAAGAGCAACAGTACAATAACCACATTCAGTGTCTGCTTTACAGTTTAAATTGGATGATACAAGACATGGCTACCTACAGAAGGCATCTCTGATCAAGTGCTAAAGGAACCTTTGGAGGCAGAACAGGAAGCACTAGTGACAAAAGAGAGATTGCTGCCTCATTAATAGAACAGTATAGAGAAAATCTGATCAGTAAAAATTAGGAGATATTACAGCTGAAGTGACAGCCAGAGATGCAGGAAAAGCACAGGACTTCCACCATCACTCAGCTTTGGTCAGAGAATGCACACCTGGAGATTGACCTGAGTGTTCTGGGTTAACCTTGGTCAGCTGCCAGTTCTCTCACTCCCCTATCTCAAAAGAACAGTGGGAAAAAGGAAAAAAAATATAAATGTTCTTGGCTCAAGATAAAGATAGAGCACTTACCATTTACGATCACAGGAAAAACAGACATGGTTTGGGGAAAATTATTTATTTATATTTAAAAACAGAGTAGGCTGATGATAGACCAAAATAAACTACTTTCCCTGCATCAACTCTTTTTTTTTCTTTTTTCCTTTTTTTTTTTTTTTTCTTTTTTTTTCTTTTTTTTTCTCTTTTTCTTTTTCTGAGGCTCAGCCAGCAGATTCCTGACTCCTCTCTTTGCCTTTTTCCAAGTCTCAGCCTTACTCCTTTCCCAGCTCCTCCAGCTGCTTGCCCCAGGGACTGTCTGTGCCCGGGGTGGTGCAGTCCCTCTCTGCTGTCCCCACAGAGCTGTCCCTGCCCCCAGCACCTGCACAGAGACCCTTCAATTTTCCTTTTCCAACAATTTCAAGAGACAGATTCATGATACGATGTCTGCATTACATTTTCTTTCCTAACCTTTCTCAAGAAATGGGTCATCTCTGTGTCTACCCACTCACTCCACAGAAACAAAACTCATTGCTAAATGTGGGATCCTACCAAAATTCACCCATGTTTCTCACTGAAGTGCTGGCAGCATTGAAGGGACACTGCCCCCTCTACCAAGAAGCATGAATACTCTCTTCTGAAAGCACACTCAGTGCTGGCACAAGCCTGACAGCTCTAGAGATGGAAATCCCATTTTTTGCTGAATGGATTCAGCACTAACAACTACATGGAAATCTCTTCACAATTTTTTTTTTTTTTTTTTTTTTTTTGTCAATATAAGTCCTTAGTCCTTTACAGAAAATCTTTACAGAGAGGTGAAAAGAGTTTTCATTCCCAATTGTGTAATGAATCTGCCTCCTCTGCTCAAGCTCTGATCTCATTTTTGAGCTAATCCTAAAAATATTAATATTAATAATGTAAGAATTCACAAAACCTTGTGTTTCAGAAATTTTGTCCCAGAAGAAATTATTCACAGACAAAAAAAAAAAAAAAAAAAAAAAAAAAAAAAAAAAAAAAAAAGGAGCAAAACTGAACAGCACAGCAGTAGAGACAAATACTGATGTGTTCACCTGAGCTGCCACCAAATTCTGGAAACACCAGAAGTTTGCAGCCACTTATCTCTGCAGCAGTAAAGGCTCCAAGTTGCTTGCAAATTGCTTTTGATATGAGGGGGGCTTATTTCCAAAATAGTCACAAGTGAAATCCACACTTCCACCAGGATCCATGGAAAAATACTGTTCATAGAGTCACAGAATCATGGAATAGCCTAGAATGGAAGTGACCTCAAAAGATAATCCAATTCAGCCTTTCATGGAAATGTAAGCCAGGAGGAGATCACTCAGCAGCCTTGTCTAGATCAGTCAAATCTAGAAAACCTCCAGAGATGGGGACTCTACAATGACCCTGAGGTTGTTCCAGTGAATGATTATTCTCACTGTAAAAACTTTCTTTCTTATTAGGGATGAAACCTTTTCTGGTGTAAATTGCTTTTTGTAATCTTCATGTTGCTCCTCATGAAGAGACAGTGTGTCCTCTTTGCAATTACTCTGGAGTACTGTGATGAATTATTGTGATGTGATCCCCCCTGAGCCTTCTCCTCTCCAAGGGAGATCAAACTTTCAGTCAGAAGAGATCTTCTGCCATTCCTCAGAGCTCAGGCCTTTGGATATGTCATCCCAGGGCTAGGATCCTGCACTTGTGTTTGCCAGACTTCACACAGTTGCTGTTTCCTGCTGTTCCAGCCTGTCCAGGTCCCTCCTGACATGTCAACCTCACCCCAGTGTGGAGTCCTCAGCCAACATGGTGAGGCTTCAGCCAATCTGGCCACCAGGTAATTTGTGGATTTTTCATCTACTTTAGAGAATGAAAGTCTTACTGGCTCCCTTTAAAAGCTTCTCTACTATCCTTAATTTTTGTGAGATTTTCAGTGCCTGAATTCAGTGGATTTTGTACTTTGCTAATTTGGCTAGCATAGAATCTTGAAAAATAAAGGATATTATCTGACACCAGGCTGACCTTGGGATTGGACCATCCTAACAGGCTTGACCATCAGCTAAATTCTGCAGAGTCCTGAAGAAGAGCAGCAGGTTAAGAATAATCTAGCATTGCTTCCAAGCACAGAAGCATTAGGACCTAAGAACAGGGGGAATCTTTAATGTCTTTCTACTGGCAAGATGAAAGAATAGAAAATTTTCAGCCTTGAGAAGACAAGGCTACAGGAGACCCCACTGCAGCCTCCCAGTACCTGAAGGGGGCTTATAAGAGAGGAATTTTATACACCAGCAGATAGTGACAGGATATGGGATTTTAAATTAAAGAGGGGACGTTTAGATTAAGTATTGTGAAGAAATTCTTTACTCAGAGGCTGTAGCACAAGTTGCCCAGAGAAGCTGTGGCTGTCCCATCCCTGGAAGTGTCCAAGGCCAGGTTGGACAGGGCTTGGAGCAACCTGGGATAGTGGAAGATGTCCCTGCCATGTCAGGGCAGCTGGAAAAAGATGAGCTTGAAAGTCCCAGAGCCAAATTATTCTGTGATTTAGCATTCTCTCTTTATACTTTAAGTTTTAAATGATTGAACTGCCCAGGGCTGCTCGTCTCTGAGAATCTTCACACCCAGTCCTTTGCTCAAGCTCTAGTGGGTCTATTGCATCAATTTATCTCTTTCCACCTCTTCACAAAGTTTATCTTGTGAGGAGGACATGTGAGTCCTGGAAATATCTAAACCAAAGAGTTTGCATTAAACAGATCAACAAAAAAAATTACAAAATAAATTTTAAATCCACAGTTTTCTCAGTATTTGTGGTGAGTTTTAGTTGCAGACACGACTCCAAAAAGTCACATTATAAACTGACTTCTCATTTGTTGCAAGACATCCTTTTAAAGATTTATCATGCACAGCCAAACAGGAACAAGAGATTACTAAGCAACAGTTCATTTTTCAGCTGCATTTTATTTGTAATACCTTTTACTGGCAGATGTTATCCCCACAAATGAATTAATGTTCCACTGTAACAAAGTGGACGTGGATTGATGAGAGAAATTGATTTGTGTTTGTTAATGTACTTTTGCTGCAGCAAGCACATTAAGTAATTAAAATGCTAAAAGAGATCTTCCCATTCAGACACACAATATACTCAACTCCATTAATGCAAGGACAAAGGACAACTGGTTTCTTCATTACATCTTGAGTGCACCCTGTCTGCAGCGTATACACATAGCTTAATTGCATCCATAGAATTAAACACTTCCAAAACCAGTTAATATAGCAAGGAAACTCAAAAGGATTACATATCCAAAAGGGAGTAATTCTTTTGAGATGACAGCAGAAGCCATCTTAAAAAGATCTGATCAAGAGATTGTGTGTAGTTTTCCATTCTGAAAATTAGACTTTAGGATATTGTAAGCTGAATACAAAGATATCTGATAAATGAAAGCCAGAACAAACCTTTCCTATGCCCACTTATATTTTCTACTATCACAGCGTCTGACCATTTGTAATCATTCCCTATAAAGAACAATCTCCTGAGATATTATTCCTACTCCCATGTTTGTAGATAATAGTTGATGAGCAAAAAGGTCGTTCAAGCCCTCCTCAAGTAATTTCACAAACTCATTCCAGCAAATAGTAACAGTCAGATGCTGTATTTCAGCTTGGAACAGTTACATTAAAATGCACCTTACAGAAGTTCAATGAAGTGTATGAAGTGTTGCCAAGGGAAAGGATTGCTTCAAATATGGGACAGGGAAATAAAGCTAAACCACTTCTCCTGGACATTAGGCAGTGCCTCCTCTCTGAAAATAATGTGCATCAAGGACGTAATAGTGAGAGAAAATACTTGTGTGGGTTTTTTTCTTCATCCAACACTATTGAGAGCTACTCAGATGTTAGTGATGAGTATCATATAAAAATCTCATACAGAATGGGATTAAAAAAAAAGAAAGCTTGTCACCTGGTTTACTTATGTGCATGTTTGCAACTAAAGAGTTTGTAGTTGAGTTGTTAGTAATGTCCATGTTTTGTATGCCCATCATTCCCATTTCTTTTAAAACTGTATTTCCTGGAGTAAGGCAATTTGACAAGAAAATCTTGTACTATTTACAATTAATCTTTGAACACTCACACTTGCTATGAAAACCACAGCAGGCTGAACCTCAAAGCTCCAAAAACAATCAAATATGCAACAGTTCAAAAAACATATTTTAAATATACTAAATACAGGTTCCATTCACTTATTAAACAGTTAGTTGTTGTTAGTCAGTGATAGAGTGGAAAGGAAGCGTGTTCTTTACAAGCCCTTATGTAACACAATGCCTCCCCCACTCCCCCCCCCAAAAAAAAACCAAAAACAAAAAGGTCCAAACTAGGCAAAATATTGCATTTGGCTGCCCAAAAATTAAACCTTTGCCCCTCAACAGCTACATCCTACCTCCTCTGAGGAAAGTAAATATCCAAATACCACCCCAGTTCAAGTGAAGTGAACATTGTCGAAGTGACATTTATGTTGTTGCTTTGATGACTTTCTGAGTGAATTATGTCAGAAAGTTGCTTCGATCTCACCTTACATGATTTATATTTGTACAGAGCTACATCTGAGATGGTGACTAGAGTTCCTAACTCTGAGAGTTACAGATGGAGCCATGTCTGCTGCTGGAATCACTCAGCTCTCTGTGTAAGTTGTGGAAGGAAGTCTAAGCCCTCAGGCTTGTGAAAGGATTTATGTGTGCGTGCTGCAACATTTTATTACTTGAGAACAAGTGAAGTGACACAATTTTAAAGTGTCTTCACTAGAACAAGCCAGAAACGTGGCATCGACATAGACTGTGTCAGGACAATTATTCTGAACAAGAGAGAATGCCAGTCATTAGTGAATGAGAAGGTCTGGTAATAAAATAACTATGAAATGCTTCAAAGACCCCACTGTGTTCCTCACATGCAATTTTTTTGGGAATTACAAATTATTCTCCAAGTTTTAATGTGAGGGTGATCAGGGTGTTTTTAGCTCTTCTGGAACTTTTCCTCTCCAAAGTTCTCTGCAAACAACAACTAATAGAGTCAGCTGAAGTTACTTTTATTTGGAATTTGCTATCACATTGTTACGTAGGTGGGTTGGAACTAGATGGTCTTTAAGGTCCCTTCCAACCCAAACCATTCCATGTCTCTGTGGCACACTGTGTATACCCCTAGGGAAAGCATGGAGTGACCACCAGCAGCAAATCTTTAAATACGGGACAAGCTCTTGGGAGAACAGCTAGACCTGGTCTTTGCAAGTGAAAAAGTAAAATCCTCTGATTATACTCAAGCTCTGAAATTTAAGTCTGGGGAATCTCTGTGCTTGGAAGTTTCCATAATGGGACTTGACATGGCCTTGAGTAACAGTCTGAATTCAATAATTCCTGCTTTAAGCAGGCATTGGGCTGAAGACCACAGAAGTTCCCTTCCAGCACAAATGATTCCCTGACTCTAGGATGGGTATGACCATAGCCTTCCTCAGCACAGAAATAACAAAAAAGTTGTGCAGCTTCTTTCTGCACTCAGTTTCAGCCCATGAAGTAAACGTTGTTTTAGTGGTTTGTCATCAGGACAATCGTCTCCAGTATTTCACCTGGCTGATTGGCTTACAGCACCAAACAGGTTTACTTGATTATCATTAGAATGCAATTTTAGCTGAGAAATGTGATTTGCTAATAAAATGAGGTTCTGCTTTTCAACTGTATGCAATGCTCCATGCCTGAAGTCTTGATGTCCAGTGCCTCAACAAGTGTGTCACATCCTGGAGGAGCTCAATTTTCAATGCTGCACTTAATATCACAATGACTGTAAGAATTTATGGGGCTTGTGTCATTAATTCATTAAGGAGATAGAGGGTAAAACACTTAGATCCAAGTGCATCAATGAAGATCACAGCTACTTCTAAAAGACCTATGAACAAAGAACAGCTACTTTTTGTATCAAATCTATTGGTTCAAGTAGAAACTCACCTCAAAGACATGCATTTAGTCAATTAGATTAACACATTTGATTAGCAGAACTTAAGGGGGACCAAAGCCATTCTGTAATACTTTAGGGGATGATACTTTAAATTTAAGATCTCTGCCTATAGAAATATTTTTTTAATGAGTTGGCTTCATAAAAATAGGAAAGGTAGTGCCAAATTGCACGTCAAGAGCTTTGAAGAAAATCCTGTAATAGTCAATTTTTAATGTTACAGATGATAGAATGAACTGTCTTCCAGGTTAATGGCTGATAAGCATTAGAAGCTGGCTAAATCCCAAACGTTTCATTTTGTTTTTTTCTTCTCTTTTTAACTCTATTTTTTTTACCCAAGACTTTAATCTAACATCGCAGCTTGCATTTTATTTCCTAGGAGAGTGGATCCCATCTGTTTGCATGACATTCCTCTTGGCTAGCACTGTCTATATGATATATTTTAATGTTTGTCTTCCAGGAGCAAGTAGAATGCCTCCTCTGTCTGTATCTTTACCTTTGATTTATGAATTTTCCTGGTGTGTACAAAGCTTTCCACCTGTATGCCAGAGTATCATACGAAACTGTTCTTTCTGTAAATATCTCCGCCTTTTATCTTTTGATCAGAAATTGCTTTGCAGCATTTACTGATCCTTCAAAAATGTCTTTCTTAAGTCCCTGTTAAGACTGGAGACTAGCCTAACAAGACCAGGATCAGAAAGAGAGATAGAAACATGCTTACTTTTTCACTGGATTCACTGGAACATACAGAAAGAGAGATAGGAAGTGAATGTACTGACATACATTTTTTTTCCTTCTGATCTTCCCATGCATAGAGGTCAATTTGCAGGATGTTGTGCAGTGTGCACTTTTAAGTAAGTTGTTTTAATGACTAGTTATCACACTAGTGTTCATGACCAAGAGAGAAACACTTGCTATCCCATATGCAAAGAGCAGCTGAAGCAAACTGAGCACATTCTCTCTCAACATGTGACTCAGTCAACTCCTGTTGTGTTACATGGGTGCCAAATGAGAGCAGAACAAGTGGTGAAGCTGGACCATATGGGTTGAGGAGTGGCAAGATGACATTTGGAGTTCTCAGAAGCTCTCAAATTGCTATAACATTTCTGGCCCTTTCCAACACGTTTTTGTTCCAAATTACTGTGTTGTCCAGAATTTTCCCTCTGATATTGCACATGCCTGGTTTTCACTCTGTATTAATGATTGCAGGAAGGAGTGTATGGAAAACAATCATAAACTAGCATGTAAAGCATTATCTCAAGGCCTTGAGGAGTAGCTATTGAGGCCCCTTATTTCTGAATTTGTACTTATTCTGTGATACTGCCTTGGTTAGACAACTTCTTAGGAGAGATGGAGTTGGCTTTTAACTCAATTTCAACAGGTGACTAAGTGACACAGAACAATTACCTAACATATTTAGGGTCGGGTAAGCCAGAGTATTGCTTATTTGAGGGAGAAAGATAATTTCCAGACACAAGAGCACCCTACTTTCCACTGACTAACCAATTACCTGCCAATGGAGTTTGCTGAGATGCTGTTCTTTACCTACAGAACAGCCTTACCTCTTAGGCTCCACTCCATTTATTTTCAGCGTTTCCCCCCTACCACTGGCACAGAAGTTCCCAACCCTTTTCAGCAGACAAAAAGTTCCTAGAAATTAAAGATGGCTATACTCATTAACCAAATGAGAATATTGTCTTCACCACTTGTCATGACAATAACCCACCATTCATGATTTCCATGAAGTTGCCATTTGCTACCCTTCAGGACACTGATCTTTAGCTCCATGCACACCTGCACTGCAGCTACTTTCATGACTGTAGATTTGTGCTCAACTAAGCTCCATCTTGTCAGTTCATTGCAGCAGGTTCTCAACTATCACTGCATGACCATGACTGGCTCCTGAGGGGCTGTATGCTTTTTTTTAGAATATTGCATGCTGCCTTAAAGTGAAGATAATATGTCAGCATGGCAAGAAAAAAGTCAGTTCTGTCAATGTATCTGTTCCAAGGGACAGCACTTATTATTCCAAAAAGGCATCACTTCCATCACTTTACCATGCTTACAAGCCCTCTTCCTTTTATTTTTCCCCCAGGTTTTTTTCTTCATTTATAATAAAGAGAATTCATGCATTATAAATGCACTAGGTAAGTATTTTCAAAATGACAGTTTTCCAGTCCAAAAGTGATTTGCATTTTGTTACAGGTGAGAAGTCTGAAGACATGCATGTTTTTATGAACAAATTAACAAGATTTACTTCTGTCCTACACTTTCAAATTATATTTCAAATTATATATATATATATATATATATACATATATATATATATACACATTTTTTCCGACACTGAGAAAAGAAGGCTCAGAGAAATAAGGTCTGAACCTCTGAACACAATGTGTATTTTCCAGGTACCCATCTGACAAGAGAGGCACTGATGGATTGATGAACCCCAGTTAGCTAGGAAAAGGAGCTGCTGCATTTTGTCTCTAAAGGAATGACTTCATGGCTAAGTACACTGAAGCCCAGTTATCCATCTGGTAGTTAACAGGGATGTTTGGCCACACAAAAGCTTAGTCTGTTAAGTCAGAAGATCATCTTTCCAGCAGCTCTGAGTGTTATTGATCCCTGGTCTGGTCCTTGTAGGATTTTGTGAGCTCTGAAACCACTGATCTTTTCTCCAGGGCCATGGTACATTCCTGTTAGAAGAAACTTGACTTCATTTTTCCACTCATTTTTAATAACCACCACCCCTCACACACATAAACCACCAGTGTAAGTGTCAGATGCTTAGAAATTGCAGCCTGGAATTTGAGGATTGAGAAAACTGATAAGCAGTTAATTCAGCCCTGTGATCAGTAACCAGTGACTTACCTTGTTCCTACTTTTATAACACAACATTGCCAGAATCCTACTAGTCAGTCACTATTTCACCTTTTTTGTGCCCTCTATTTCCTCACAAACTCTAAATATTACCCAATGCAGTAGATGTGGGGTTAATTTTTCCCTCAGTCAAATAGATTTTGAAAAGCTTTAAGAAAAAAAGGTGCAGAAGGATTGCTTCTGACAGAAGCAGACAAATCAATTAATTGATCTCCAGCAGTCAGGGATAATTTTATTTCCTACTCTATTAAGGAAAATCAGAATCAGTTAGCTAATTTCACTGGAGAAAATGTCACCAGTTATTAAGCAGCACATGATGGAAAGAATTAAAGACGGAAAACTCAAAAATGTTTTTCCTTCCAGAAATCGCATTACTTATAACTCAACCTTTAGAACTCTGGCATCAAGCAGCATTGTAAATCCTTTGGTTTGGCCAAAGAAAAGGTTTTCTTCCCCTGTAGCAGCAGGGGAATTTAACCTACAGAATTTAACCTTTGATGTCTATAAATACCTAAATGGTCACACTTGTGCTCCAGAAGAAGATATATTTAATGGTAACTGACCAACCTAGCTGCAACACTGAATTTACTAAATATTCCTGATGTATATTTGCCAAAACTATATGTTCAAATATTCATCAAAAACCCCCCAACCAAATCCTGATTTTTGTATAATAACTATTCATACAGATAAAGAAACATGACTCAAATAACACAAGATATAGTTCATGTGGTTTAAAGACTTTCCATTTCTCATGGGGAGGTAGAGGTGGCAACTGGCTGTGCATGAATGCAGATTTCAAAATAGCATCCAGTAAAATCAAAAATAGAACAGGGCCATTACTGGAAGCCTAAGACTTTAAAGCATTTTGACTCTGTGACTTATGGACAGCAGATCATGTCCTTAATCAAGCTTGATTAACTATCACATAATGGTTCCAGAAGGGCTGATTCTTCCTAAAACATGTTGATTTATTCATTCCTTTATTTGAATGGAGTGCTCTTCTTGAAAAGAATTGCAGTTGGCACAGCCACACTTTCCCAAAGGGCAATGCCTTCAGAAGGACAGTTAGACAAGACTAAGTGTTTTGGGAAATACTGCCCTTGTTTCTGCAGCTGCCAAACCAGAAATTTCAGCTTTGTCAGTTAGGACAGGATACAATAGGCCTGCATACAGGAGCAGGACTATTCCGTGTTTGTGGGCATATTCAGGGGTTTTATTATGATTTTTGTTCTTTGTTTTTGTACCAAAATATTTGGAGGAGAAGTATATTTTATAAATTATTATCAATGCCCTTTATAATTGTTCATACTTTTGAGATTAAAAAACACAACATGTTGGGTTCCTACAGAAATTAAGATGAATTTCAATTTCTCTGCTTTTCTGATAGACAACACTTCATAAATCACCTTTCTGACCTTCAGCAGGACATAATGATATTGATTCAATTTACAAGTCAATCAGAGAAGAAAAATGTTACTTAAATAGAAAATACACATCATTCTTAATTCTACCACACTCTCATCTGTGGAGAGCATGTATATCCAAGATATCCCAGATGTCTAAAGTCAATATCAACAATAGCAATATTAAAGTATCAAAATTAAAAGTGTGCCCAAGTTAAAATTAAATTTGGCAAGCTCATCTACTCTTTCTTTCCACATGTTCATGCTACAGTGAAAGGGCCTGCTGAGCAGATGCAGTCAGCCAGAGAATAGTGACCAGCAAATATGAGACACAAGGTTTTTGCTAGAAATGTAAAGGTTAAAATGATGGAAGGAAAGCAAATGCAATATTGTGCAGGATACATAGAAAGAAAAATTACTGCAAACAAATTAATACAATATAACCTATAGCATCATGTGTTTGGAATATTAATCAGAAAAGCAAGGTAAGTACCAGTGGGGAAAAAAGCAAAGGTAATTAGGAACTCATTAGTGTGACAGCTGAATATATTATCTGTGTTAGTGCGAGGTTTACCCCCACGCCAGAGATTTGATCTGACTGTCAAAGCCAAGGAAAGCACTTTACAGAAATGATTGAATGCAAAATCAGACTAATACATGAAAATACAAGCAGGTCATCACACCGGAACATGGGAAGATTCCTGGGTAACCTCTAAACATCCTCTTGTCTAAGTGCAAAAATCACATAGCCCACAGATGGGAATGAATTATCAGTTGTGAGGAAGATCAAAGACATTACAGTGATCACCAGAAACCAAGGGGAAAAGAAAAAAAAAAAACCAACCAAACTATAGTTAGGGCTGTCTTCTGTTACCACAAGGACCAGAATGCACATGAGGTTGGTTTGTATGTTTGTGTTTTTACAGCTTGGATAAGCCAAACAGCTCAAGCATAGAGGTCTCTTTTTCAGTTTGACACCAGTATTTGACATAGTCAGAATACTCTCTAACATAAAGTTGGTGTATACTCTTTTGGAGAGAGCAACAGAATGACAGATGCCAGCTGTTAAAACCAAATAGAGCTGTGTTTCCTTCATTCAAGTTCCCAGCATTTTTCTCACACAGTTCATCAAAGTAAATCTAATAATAAAATGCCTCTATACTGATGGAAACAGCTCTACCTAATCCATCCCAATACCTGAAACAATTCCCTTGGTTTTGTGAGGGAAATGGTGCTTGAGATAGACAAATCAGCTGTGAACCACACCTGTGCCAAGCTAAGGCTTGAAAGAGAATATGTTGTGTTCTGTAAATATCAGTTGTGGTAGGTGAAAGAAAATAATATTCCTCTAGACCCACTGTCTTCTGTAGGGACATCCGTGGACAGCAGGAACAAGGTACTCTGCAGACCTGAGATATTCTAGAAACACGTGGTTTTATTGCAAGGGTCATGGGTAAAGAGGGCTGCTTTCAGCCACCAGCCTCGGCTGAAGGAAAGCCCCAAAGAGAGGGAGAGAGGGCGGGGGGTGAGGTGAGGGAGGTAAAAGAGCTACGAGGGGTAAGAGAGGTGAGAAGAGTGCTGGGGTCAGGGCAGTAGGAGAGAGGGAGGTAGAAGAAGCAGAGGGAAAGAGAGGGCAAGAGAGGGGCCAAGAGGCAAGAGCGCAGGGAGAAAAGAAGAGAAGAGATAAAGAGGTAAGAGATAAGAGAGCGAAGACCTTGTTACAACACATTTTATCTCCTTTTGTGTTGAATATTCTAATTTACAGTGACCAACCGGTGCAAGATACAAAACCTACAAACTTTGTATGCAACCCATGAGAACTACTAAATTACCATATCATCCTATATTCTAAACTCTAAAGACTACTCTTCTTATCTACTTTTTCTTTGATGCCTTGGCAGGGTGGAGAGGGGCTGCATTCTTGGGTCCTTTTGTTTTCTATCCTTCAACCTATCTCCAGTTAATCAGGGTCTTCCTGCCTGCCATGCCTACATCTCAAAGCTGGCCTTCATTTCTATTTCACTCACACATTTTATATCTCCAGTATTTCTTACCAGGCAAACATATCCATAAGCCTTTCCTGTCCCATCTTTCCCAACAGTCTTCCATGAAGTACATTCTTTTGACCTGAGTGTCCTGGTCTCCCCCAAAATGCTTCTTTGTCTAATTTTTCTTCACTGAAGAACACCTGTGGGGTGCAATATGCAAGCTGTGCAACAACTCACACCTGGCCAGGATTTTTCACAGCCATCAGGTTGTTAAAAAACTACTAGCAAGAGTGGTTAAAAAATAATAGAGGCAAAAGTTTAACTAGACCAGAGCTGTACATGTTCTTCTAATTTGTGGAGATGTGAAAAATCAATGTGACCATCAGAAGCAGAGCTTTAGACAAATATGAGTATTCATTTTTCCTTCTGAAATGGTGGGATTCAGCTGAATTTCATTAAAGAACATAATCATTAGATTTATGGCCCTAAAATGAAATAGTTTACATTATAATTCAATGCAGCTATCATTTACCATGGAGACTTAAAACCAGTCCAGAAGCATTGAAAACAGCCATTGTACTTATATCTGAACAGGGGCTTAAAATAATTTGCAGCATTACAACATTGTATTACAAAAACAAGCCAGTCAGTCTGAGTTTATAGTGAAAGTAACATACATTGATCTTCCTTGACAGCAATGAAAGCCCAATGACATCCTTCTCTGCCCTGGAGATTGCATGAAATATAACTGCACTTGGCAGAAAAGAACCTATTTTGCAATTTAACTCTTTTCTGTAAGCTGCTCCTCTGTTGTCAGCTACAAATTAATGGAAACATCAACTCACCCCCTCTGGAAGAGGTCCACATTATGGAATTTGTGTAGCTCCACAGAAAACTCGACCGTTCCCTGAACCTCAGACATGGTTTTTTCAGGTCATCACCTAAATAACACATATATAAAGACATTTTAAACATTTGAAACATTTTGCTTAGCAAATCCATGAATGGATGATTTCATTTTAGTCAGCATCTTGAGGTCCATGCAAAGCTCGAAATCGACCGATATCTGTTGGAATATTTCCAGTGACATCATTTGGCTCCATCTCCAGGAAAACTCGCTAAAAGCCAGATCAAAGCAGTAATTAAGAGAGGTAAGAAGTCTAATTAAGCCTAAGGATAGAATGATAATATTATGAAAAGTATAAGAAGCAAAAAGTAAATAACATATTATGTGCAAGAATCTCAAAGCAAATTTTAATTAACTCTCTTGCTGCTCTTGTATGGGAAATTGATTTTTTTTTCTTCTCATTTTATGAAATGGCAGATTTCCAGGGTCAGCACAGCTCATTTCTGTAAAAGCATAGGCCAAATAGACAAGAACTCTAGATAGATGAGAGCAGAATTCAGATTTCTCTTACTTTTGACCCCTCCTATGACTTAAACAAAGTCCCAGAAGGGAAGCTTCTGAGGGAACATGAATAATTTAAATATTAATGAATGGAAGCTATTCTTTTAAAGAAAATGCTGACAGTCATAGCACCTAATAGGCCACCACAGTCAGATCAAGATTTTGAAGCATTACAGCCATTTACATAGTCCATCTCACGTGCTTATTGAATCACAGATTAATTCAGGTTGGAAGGGACCTCAAGAGGTCATGCCTCACTCAAGGAAGTTTCCAAACCAGCTCAATTTCATACACAAGTGTTATCCTTATTATTTCCCTAATTATAGCAGAGGCAAGCCAATGACTTTTACAGCTTTAGGACAGATTTTCAATTATTTTTTGCCCTTCCTTCCTTCCCTTCCTTACCCCTGCAAATGTACTGGCAATCTGCCAAGCTGCCTGGAAATTTTCTGTAGGATCAATAAGAGGATAAAGATTAATTTTTTTTTTTTGTTAAGACATTCATAAGCAACATTTTCGTTGTTGTTTGACAGCAGCCAAGTGCAGTCTCTGAGGAAGGCCCATGTCTTAACAATTGCCTTTCTGAAACATACAAGGCTTCAAAGGGATATGTAGCTCAGATGCAAAGTGAAAAATTTCTCCAGAGGTGCTAATCAATAATTTTCATGGCACTCATAGATTGACCGTGTCCTTTAATGAAGCGGGAGTGAAGAGGATTTTGATACATGAAGTCCTCAGATAAGCATTAGGCTTTAGCTTTCTCAAGGCTTGCTCCTGATTAGTAATTTTCCAGCTGACTGGCTTATTTCACTGATTATTTGGAACGAAGGTTTTTTTCTGGCTATCATCTCAAGTGCTACAGTTTTTCAAAAAGATTTTATTCCGGAGTTAAAGCATATTAACTTCTCATTCACCGTTCTCAAACTTTGGAATGACAATAATGTGATGTAAAATATATGTAATATACATCTATAACTGTGAGAAAGAAAAAGAGAATTGCTAAGCTACATATCTGATTCGCCTCCGAGGTAAGGAATTCTACATTAGCTTGTGTCAGGCCAGGATTTGGGTGTGCTGAAGGTGTATTCAAACTCTATTACATGCCAGAGAATCACAGAATAAACTAGGCTGCAAAAGACCCTTGAGATCATTGAGTCCAGCCTATGACCTAACACCACCTTTGGACCTGCTCCAGCACCTGAACATCCCTCCTAAACTGAGGAGCCCAGAACTGGACACAGCACTCAAGGTGTGTCCTAAGCAGTGGTGAGTACAGGGCAAGAAAAGTAATAGTTTTTGTTTCTTTTGTCCCCCACTTCAACAGGAATGAAACTAATACTTTGTCCTTTTGCTTTTTTTGGCACAGATTGAAAAGTTGTACACAGCCTGTAAGCCATGAATATGACATATCCACCAGGTTATGTGTGAGTGTCTGTGTGTGTGATGGTCTTGTCTGAGTCAAAAAGCAGACTGTGGGGGAAGCTAGTAGGAAACCATGCAAACCACAAAGCAATACTCTGACAAGGTATTTAGTCTTGAGGAGAGTGCTAATTAAAAGAATTGCCTTTGGCAATGTATCTGCATGTTGGGCAGAGGCACATTTCCCTAGACCACAAGCTCAGGATCAAAGGAAACTCCATGCTTTTGAAGACACCAGTTTAAAGAGGAGAAGTGTGAATGGAAGGGCAGCCAGCTCAGCCCAGTACCAGTACTGTCAACGATAGAAATAATGGTGTGACGTTAAGATTAACTAAGGTCTAGGAAATATTTAATGCATGCAAATATGCACATAGGTCTTCTCTGTATTTGCACTATACTTTTCAAACTTTACACCCCTTCAAAACAAATACAGAAGTTATCCTAAAAACAAAAAACCGAGCAAACACAAAACCTCTTTCTGTAACTATTTCCTTCTCTAATCACCAGAATTAAAGTGTAAGCACCTGCTACATCAATTGGAACTTCAAACCACCCCACCAGCACACCAGAAGATCAGATTACCCAGACCTATGCCCTCAGCACTAGAGCCTGGTACTTCAGGCACCACCTCACAAGTAACAAAAAGGGCCCCTGGTGCACCTTATTTTCATGACACTTAGCAAGGTTCAAAGAATCCTGCTTAGACACATGGGTATAATTCTTCAATGCAAGAAACTATGAAATTTGACAAAATAGCTCCAGACACCACTGGATCAAGAAAATATTAAGTCATTAAAATGATGCACTAATTTTTAACTTTTGTTCTAGATGCCTGCTTAAAGGAACCTTATAATAATGCTCCAAAATCCAGGTCTCATGAAGGACCTCTGATCAACCTTTGTGTGGGACAACCTTGGGTTATAAATAGAGCAATAGTTGGTAAAAATAATACTAAATGTTGCCATGACATCAGCATTGTAAACACAATAGGGAATGCTGCCAATATTGAAGTATTATCAGTTATCTAATCAGCAGTTTAAAGAAAAATATAGAGGTCGTATTTGGGACGGCTTTAGTATACTTGTATTTTTGAAATATCTGTTTCTATATCAAGCTCCTTGCATTTTTCAAAGGACACTTAAAGACAGCACTAATAAATATAAATTCAAAGCTAATAAAGCAACATGGGTAGTGTTTTGGCCATCTGCTCCTGTGAAAGCAGTGCCTGTGGTCACCCTGGTCACTCCAAAGCTCTGGATTGCTTCAGATGGCCCTGCCATTGTCACTGGCTGTGCTCTGCTGTCCTACACGCGCCACTGGCACGAGTCAGGGCGCCAGTTTGTCCTTCCAGCCAGAGCTGGTGTCCCAGCAAGGGACAGTCAATTTCAATTGTCACTTTACTTTAGAGCAAGGACACACCAACGGAAAATCAGAATCCTTTATACAAATAAAGCCTATGAAAATCCGTATGTTTAAAAACTGGAGACTGTCTTGCTTGCACTTTTAAAGTAAGGCTGGATTTTACTCCCCACGCTCCCATTTCTCTCAGTGGAAATACCTTCTGCATTGGAGACTGTTCAAGAAATTATATTGGCTAAATGCAACCATTTTAATATACAGTATTTGCACTTAATGGCATTTTAGGGATCCAGTCAACTGACCAAGGCCTCTGCCAGGAAGCAATTAGTTGATTATGTACCACACACACCACTGTTAAAAACCTTGAAGATAAAAATGAATCTGACAACTCCCCACTGAAACAGCAGTCATTGTCAGCCCAAACATAGGGAGCTAAGGAAGGTGAGATGGAGAGAGAGTGTATGGATAGAAGGACAGGACACATCTGACAGTCCATGAACCTTCTGGCATTTGCATAATTACATGCAAGCAATAAACAAACCATTTTTTTTAAAGATAAACCACTTTTGTTTGCTTGTTTCTTTGTTTTGTTTTCACCATTCTTAAGCATTTCCATTACAGAAACTTGTTTACAAAAAAGGGGGAAAAAGGAAAATACACAAAGGACAAAAGAATGAAATGCCATGTGACCAAGGGCAATCACTCATGTACCTAAAAGCATTCACTTAGGAGAATACAGCTACCTTTCAAGAAACATAGCACATACTATCTGCAGGATATCACCGCTGTCTTTACTGGTTTTAATGCACTTTTTAATTTATTGTGGTATTTTTAAGAAGCTGGTACTTGTTTCAAGCTAAGCATTTATATCCATTTATTTATTAATTTATTAGGAATTCCTTGATTAAGTGAATAAAGTCACAGTGAGATAACTTTATTCTCCTCTCCACTAATGCCTTCATCCACTGTACTTCTAAGTAAGAAAAGTAAGAGGAACAAAATACAAGGATAGTAAACATTCGCATATGCTCATAGATGAAAGGCTTAGAAGATGCAAATGCATTAGATCAAATCTCTTTTTCTTTGTTGTTTTCCTTTTTAATTGCTCACTTTCATGCACCTGAACTGGATCCCAGTTCTTAGGACAGTGATTGTATCTCCATAGCCTTGCCTGAGCATACATTAATTTCCTGAGACAAAGCAGTCACAAATGTCAGCAAGTCCTTCCACTACAATGTTGTCATTAGCTGTTCTTCACTTCACAGAACCTGTCAGCTTTTCCTGCCAGCACATCAGCAAAATGAGAGAGGTGAGGTCTTTACCTTCAAGGTGATTTCAAATGTTAATACCTCATTTTGTTAAAATAAATCAAGCCAGTATTCCTCTTCTAAGATTTTGGGTGGCAGTAAGATATTTCCTTTACACTTTAAAAGGAGCCAATCTAAGTATAACACTAAAGATACAAAAAGTGACAGGACATGTCAATGCCATCAGTAGCCAACTCTACCACTTGATTACAAGCCCATTTGTATTTTGCCTCTCTTCCTAAATGTCCTGATGTGTCACAGACTCATTGAGCTATAAATAGCTCACCCATATATTCCAAATCCAGATCCACCAGAGCCATTTCAGTTCTAGCAGCCTGGTCCACCTGCCCATTGTTGTCATGTTCTTCAGTGTCACAAGTCCTGGGTAGATGAACATGTGCTCTTTGGCCAGTCCATGATCATACCCACATTTTCCAGGCACTCAGGATTTCCAGACTGAGCCTGTTGCCTTATCAGTGCAAGCCACTTACTGCATGCAGCATGATGCCTGGAGGGGAGCCTCCTTTTGAATGCCCAGTTGACTCCAGAAAACTGAGATACAAAAATCACCTGTGCTTCAGTACCAACTACCTCTGAAGAGGCTTAAATTCCTTCATTTGTTGCTAATATTTCTTTCTCAGTTGGAGTGTAACAGGCTTTAGATCTCCCATACCCCCTGTTTCCACACCCTAGAGGCCAGCCTAGAGTCTCTTCAGGCTCTTCTGGAGGATGTTCCAGCTGGAGCCATTATACCTGTGTGGGTTATAAAGCACATTTTTTACATCTTCTCATGTCTGGTCTGGCCCAAATTATCATCCTCAAAATATTTGCTGCTGCTGAGCACCCCTTTAAAAGTCTTCCTTCTGCCAGGTCACTCAATACAGAGGGAGACTATAACCAGTATAGATCAGAAGTGTTCTCCTGGAGCATGCATTCTCCAAAAAAAACATGACACCTAAGAAGTCTTGTGCTTCTGTTTTGTTAGTTGTTATTTAATTGATCCCACTCCTTGAGATATGAAAATATCTATCTTGCTATTTTAGTCCTAAACTTTGAATTCCCTTTATTTACCATTCTTTGTTTTATAGCAGAAATTGCTTTCAAAATAATCTGGATCATTCTTCTCTTCTCAAACACTTTCACCTGCTGTGTTGCCGCTAAAATGATGTCATTAATGTACTGCAGGTACATTAATGGGATTGTACACATTGTTCCAGTGCAGCCTGTATCAATCCACGACAAAGGGTAGGATTATGTTTTCACTTTTGGAATTGCCAGTTCCGGGTGTACTGGATAAGCCTCCATGTGAAAGCAAACTGTTTCACACCAAGTCTCATTTGTCAAATTCTCAGACTTGTCTGGCCTGCTCATCAATAGCTGGTGCCTCCATGTCTGTCCAGCTCATTGTCACCTGGCAGTGGGTATATGATGTCAGTGCATCTCGTGAGAAATTTCACCACATGGACTGTGTGCACCAGATTTCAGCCAAATCTCTGGATGTCAGATCATTATAGATCACCTCCAACACAGCTGATTTCCTCAGATCCTGGATATCTCCTTCCATGTGTATCCATTTCCTTTGAGACTTTGCAAGTCTTTCCTTGAGGAAAACTGGATAAAGACTGTGCCTACCAAAGACTGAGACTTCTTGTTAATTGTCTCCTTAAGAGGGTAACAGAAGTACAATCAGGCCTTCAGGTCAGAGTCCAAATACCAGATTAAACTCAAGATCAGTGTTTTAGTAACAAACCTTCCAGGCAAAACATCACTAATTGCTGCAGAGCACAGCAAGCTGCAAAGACAACACCAATCTTTAAAAAGAGTTGGGGGGGGGAGGAAACAAAGAGCATGGGATAGATCACAGAAACCGATATCAAGAACAGATTAGTCAATATTGTGACCCATAAATGCTAACATATGAATCATTTCCAATATGCTCTTATCACTCTATTATCTCAAACTCTTAGAGCTCTGACAGTGCTAAAAAGAAGTGTTGTAATTTTAACCCAGATGGCGACTAAGAAACACACAACTCATTTAGTTCACCCCAGCGAGATGTGGAAAAGAAACCTGTAAGGGTAAATGTAAGGAAACTTGTGGGTTGTGACAAGAATGGTTTGATAATTCAAATATATTATTAGCAAAATACGTTAGTAATAAGAGTATTGAAAAATATTTATTAAAAAAAAAAAAAAAAAAAAAGAGTGAAAGAAAAGCCAAGAAAGAAAAAATTATTCAAATGAAAAACAATTTCTCAATACCAATTGACCAGTGTCCAGCCAGCCCCTGAGCAGCAGCCCTGGGACATCTTTCCCCCTATTTTATCTGCTGAGGAGGATGAAATAGTCTGAAATATCCCTCTACTCAGCTGGGGTCAGCTGTCCTGGCTGTGTCCCCTCCCAACTCCCTGTTTGCCTCCAGCCTTCTTGGTGGTGGGGTGGCGTAAAAGGCAAAAAAGTTCTTTATTCTGTGTAAGCTCTGCTCAGCAATAATCAAAACATCTCTGTGTTATCAACCCCGTTTCCAGCAGAAATCCAACACAGCCCCATACCAGCTATGGTGAAAAAAAATATCCCTCTCCCAGCTAAAACCAGCCCTGGAGACACTATACATACACAGTTGGACTCAATGATCTTCAAAGTGTTTTCCAACCTGAATGATTCTATGATTTTATGATGGAAATCTCAGCCCAAAGACTTATTAGTCTTGTTAGACTTTTGGGTCAATGCGGGCTTATGATTTTCTGTTTGTTCTCATGTGTATTACAATTGAGACATCAGTCTCAAATCTTCCCTGGAAATCAAGTTATTTTCTACCATGAGAAACCTTCTAATGTTCTCCTTGTCATGGAAGTGTCAGGGATTGCTTTGTAAGGTCTCCAGTCTTTACAACGACCTAACATTACCCAGCATAATTTACAGAATAAGATAGCATCACAGATAATCCCTTGCAGCTCTTTGGATAAGGTTTCCAGTCTGCTGTAATCTTTTGCATATTTTCTCCAGTCTTAAAACCAAAGTAAAGATTTGTGATACAGGTAAAAAAAAAAATAAAAGGCACATAATCTTGCTCAGTCACATCAATGAAACATGCCTTTTATCCAGTGCATAAGCATTTGACCTGGTTTAAAATTATAAAGACTAATTCAGTTTATATACTGTAAAGAGCTAACTCTGTTTGGATGCAAGCCCTGAAAATAATCTTCCAATATTACAAAAAGATTTGCTGTTTAATAATCTCAGGAAAATCAATATTCAAATTTTTTTCAGATGCTTTAGACATATGTTCACGGAGTGCAACACCATGAGTCACTTTTCCCAAAGTTCATTGATTGTTCATTGAAATGTAACAAGTTAGAGACACAAATATCAAACGATCCTTTTAAAAATTACTCACATCCCAAAGAGTATTCAGAGTGGAGAAAATAAGAAAGGAGCTGTGTTATTTTATTTTATTTTTGCATTTACAAACTGCAGGGTGATTTGTCTTTTACCATTGCAACTGTAATTCACAAACTACCAGCGGCACCCAGTTCACTGGGGGTAGGTGACCATTCAACCTCCAGCAACACAATTATTGTTAAGATTAAAACCAGTTGAACTCCACAGCTGAGAACTTTCACTCTAAATCAATAGGTTAAAATATATGGACCACATGGGGTAAAAACAGACTGTAACTAAAGAGTACAAAGAAAAACACTCAGGAAAAAAAGTCAACAACTTACTTCAATTCCTTTCAAGTTCTGTTTGTGAGACCAATCTACACTAGAGATTTTGCACAGCTCACAAGGTCCAAGAAGGCTGAGAAGCAAGTCTAGATTATACCTTCCATAAATTGGTCATTTCAACCGTATTTAGATAGAGGAATAAGTCTACAAAGAGAAAAACCCAAAAATACCAGGTTGTGCCAGAGGATTTTAGGGCACAACTGAAGAGGGCCAGAAAAAATGTCAGGTGCCAGTGGGCTGTTCTTATGAGGTATAAAGCCTTTGAGCTATTACACAGGATTAAACGTGAACACAGCTGTGTAAATTTAGGTCAGAGCATTGGGAAAAAAAAAAGAAAAAAAAAGCAGCCTCCGTTTGTCCTCTGTTAGCACGTGCCTGTCAGGACACCAGTGCTGAGTTCAGCTCAGAACAAATCACTATCTGCTTACACCAGTTAATAATAACCTCCTGTTGGTATTGTGCAAAAAATGAAGCAGCAGGGGAAATTCAGACAGAAGAAAAGGAAGAGCAAAACAGAAGGAAAAATAAGATACTACAAACTTTGCCCTGGACTAGCTTCCAACTGCTACATAACCCTCTCTTTTTCATGCCTTCCTACCTGTTCCTACTCTGACTTATTTTCCTTCTTTATGACCCTCAAAAGAAAAAAAACATTTTAAAATTTTATGCACAACTGAGAGCTAAAATTTCAGACTCCTCAGAGCGTCATCATCTTCAATCTTCAACAGTTTTTGTGTCTTATTCCCACTGTTCACCTCATTCTTTTTTTCTGATACTCCTGTTGTCAGTCTTAGGAACACAAAATGCATCAAAAGGCAGCAAGTCATTTGAAGCCTATTTAGGACACTCAGACTGAATTACCCATCGTTCTCACATTTGACTGAGCTCCTCTCCCAAGTAAAGGAAGATTTATTCTTCTCAGTCTGGGCTCTTTTGTTGGTTTCATATAGGAAATAAGGGCTCTTTAGGGGACTGACCTTATTTTATTTTCATGTACTCACAGGAGAGCCCCACAATTTATTTTTATATATATATTTTTTTAAGTTCTACACCAGTTCATACCTAACTGAAGTCAAAACTGCTTGGACATAGGTCTATATTAAGTCTTTGGTATCAGAATATTTGCCCACATGCAAAACTTCAGCAAAGGCCAATTCTGTCTGTCTTCTGAATTCTGAATGTTGCAGCAACTTGACCAAGATCCTCCTTGTAAAATGCCCTGCATCAGATTCTGTAGGGCTGCAAAGGAGAGGTGAGAAGATGAATAAGATGCATCCTCTTGCAAGAGATATGGGGCTGCCTGATGCATGAGTAAAGGAGCTCTCTGCTTTGGAGCACGAACTGTTATGTCAATAGAGACATCAAAGAATCCAGGTAGGAAACTTGAACATCAGCCTGATGCTACAAACTAGTCACAGCTAATAAACGACTGACAGTTGTGACAGAGGAAGCCTACTGAGTTATATGTTTTCTTGGCACTGCTCTGACTGCATTTCCATTTCTGGTCATGAAAAATTTCATGGCATTGTCTAACTGTGCTGTAAACTCAACTGTCCTTGTCAGCCTTTAATGCTTATGTTGCATTTTGAGTGATCAAATTCACTGCAGAGTTTCTTGGACAAGTTATAGTCTCCTTCGGATTTTCTGAGGACGTTCTAAGTGAGCACATACTTCACATTAATTGCACTGATTATCCCTATTTGTGATAAATTTAAGGCACAGGCACTTGCCCATGAGATTTCTCTCACCAACTAGAAATGTCTTCATATGTATGAAGTGTTTAGAGCCTCACTGTATCAGTAAGGATATAGAAAATGCCTTCAACAGGATTCATGTCACCATTGCTGGCTTATAAGGGAGCTGAAAGCAACTTTCCTAAGTGAAGATATATGAGACAAGGTCGCATCCAGTTAGGTGAATGTCAGTCATAGCCAAATTTCACATACAAACAGGATTTTAAATGTTTGTGCAGCATCGCTCATTGAAAGGGTGAGAGAGGCAGAATGTGGGTATCTCATTATATACATTTGTACCTTCTGTTGGACTTGATGATCTTGCAGGTCTTTTCTAACCTTAGTTATTCTACTATTATTATATGTGCTTAAAAAGGAAAAAGAAAAGAAGCAAATCTTCAAAACTTGGTGATACAATGTTTTTCCTTTCTTTGCATGAAAACATTTTGCCTTTTATCACATATGTAGACACCCAGCTGGAATCAAGAGTCAGATTATCCCTGGACAGAAAGGTGCTCAGCACTTGGGAGATAGGAAACGTCAAAGATAAGGCTGGCCACAGGATCTCCATTATCTCCTTACTTAATGGATCTGGATCATGTTATGATCACACAGTGATCAAAAACACTTCTGCCTCTTGCAGCATTCAGGACATACAAGGTCTGAGAATTAATCTGGACATTACAGATGAGTATTTTTGGCTCTTCAGACTTCAAAAGACATCTTATAAGGGAGATAAGATATTGTAAAAAAGAGACTGCTGATCCAAGGAAATATGTACATATTTAACAAGTCAGGTTCTCTGTTGTCTTGTTCTCTTGATACAAATTTTGAGCAGGTTAAAGGCTCTTAATGCAGCCCATTATATTCAATAAAATTATCTGAAGTTGCTAGGAAGGAAACACTGTCAGCAGATGTTAATATTTCATGTGGAGTCAGTGAAGCTATTGATGTTTTTAAGGAGTGATTGAATTGAGTATTTGCAGGGCTGAACTGAAAGACAAAACAAGAGGTGTGGTACCCTCACACACTAAACAAGAGCAGAATTCAGAGCCCTGGAAATTTGACAAGCACTTATGGTGCAGTTACCATCACCAGAAATGCTTAAAGACTGGGACAGGGTGGGAAAATGTCCCTGGAAGTGTTCAAGGCCAGGCTGGATGGGGCTTGGAGCAACCTGGGACAGTGGAAGATGTCAGTGCCCGTGGCACAGGGGTGGGAGTAGATGGTCTTTAAGGTCCTTTCCAATACAAGTCATTCTCTAATGCTGTGATTCTAAAAAGATAAGGATGTTGGCGAGCAAACTTGACAGAGAGAGGTGGTCAGAGCAGCATCAGCAGAGCCAGTGTCTTGATATTACTGAAAGACAGAATATTTGCAATACTAAAATTAATACAATATGGATTTACTTTCAGGCTCACAGAAAAAAAAAATAAAGTTAAAAATTTTTTCATCACTGTCCTCAGTTGTAAAATATTTAACAAATTGCACACAAATTTTGGCAAACATTTATTACAAAGGCCTTTGACTACAATAGTAGGTAAAGAAGCTGCTGGTCATTTTCCATCACACCAGCTCTTTGCATAGGCAGTAACTATTAAACTGGGATGTGATAAGGGAGGAACAGGTGCTGTTTTAGAGCAGCATGATTAAAGTACAGGCAATAAAATATGCAGAGCCATAATGAGAATTTTGACTTGTTTTAAGTGCTTGGGGCCATGTTGATATAAATAACTGCATCAGGTTTTCCTATAGAGCAAGAGCTAAATTAAGTGGTTTATAAACAGAGGAAAAGACTGACTTATTTGTCATGTCACTGCTTGATCTGTGACAAAAATAGAAAGGGCCAACTGTGCCACTGCTAGACATGAAGCCAACACAACAGGGCCTGAGGTACAGCTGCTGAATACAGCGAGGCCAGCAGAGTCTATCAAAACAACAGGAAACATATTTCTTTCTCAAATTCAGCCCAGCATCTTGGCAAACTCCTCCAGAAGGTTTTGTGCAGCAAGAAAGTTTGCTTCACAGAAGGGCTGTATTTTTTCCTGAAGGCCATGACTCTAATTCCAGCTGCAGAACAGCTGTCCCTCAAGCTGTGCCTGTCATGCTAAAAGGATGCTGCTCAGTCAGCTCAGGGAGCTAAGGTCCCTTCTCAAATGAGTAAAAGCTTGCAGAAGCCATGGTGAGCTTTGGAGGTTCAGCTGAACATGGAGATGGATTTTTAGAGTACTGGGGGCACTGGCAACCCATTAATGGTTGAAAATTTCTGATTCTCCACAGCATTTAAGTGTTAGCTTTGGTGTTGTCTTTAACACAGGCACCTGAGGTACTTACATGTTGTTGTAAAACAAACAGTGTCTGAAGAGGAAGGAGGGATTCTAACAAAACAAAGATATCCAGCTTGAGGTTTTTCCCCTGAAATACTGAAATTCCCCCTGTGTGTGCCCAAGTGTTTCCAGCCAAGTAAACTTGGGCAACACAGACAGGGAGCTTTCTAGAAAGGAGGCCACTGGGGCACCAGTCCCACCATTCTGCCACGTCACCTCCATGTCCCCCAAAGTTCTGCTTTCCTGGCAGTGCCTGTGAACAGACTGATTGTCCATGGCACACTGCAGGTGTCCATAAACCAGCCACCAACTGATGGAGCTGGTAGAGGAGATTTCATGTGGACATTCATATAGGAAACCCCAAAGAAATCTGCACACTTTGTGAGGACCAGGCTGGACTGGTATCACATCTTCATGACACTGCAGTGAATTTCCTCCTGTTAGATCCACTCCTGCTTCCTTCCTAATTTTGTTGCCAGATTTATTCCTGACAAAATAAAGAAGGGCTTACTTTATCACCTGTGTTATTGCTGCTTGGGGTTTTTTAACCTCTCTTGTCAAAGCTCCATGCCCACAGGGACACTCTATGCCTTTCTGGAGAAATACTTAGGAAAATTAAGGGACATTAATTTGGGGTTTTTTTTGGTCATTGCAACATAGCAGTACTGAGTGTGGTTTTGATCCAACATAGCAGTGATGACCACTTTTACTAGTTTGTACAGTTTAAAATTAGTGATCTTGAAGATCTACTTAATTTATTTTTGGTTTAGATAATGCAGACACACAATTTCAATCAGCAGCCAGAACCAGACTATGAACACACCAAATGCTTCAATTTTGTAAAACTCCAACACTTCCCATATAAATATTTATACTGAAATAAACACAACATGAGAAAAGATTCTAGAAAACCATCACATGATAATTCTTCCAAGGCAAAATATTGCTAATTTGAAAGCTGTGGAGTAATTCTCCCAGTTACTTGCCTTGCCTACAATCATGCTTTGTCATTTCAGGAATGAAGAAAGTTTTTCAGCACATTCAGAAAGTTTTTCTCATGTCTTTAGAACATTAGATAGGCATTCAAAATACACTATATGAGGGCATCCAGATATTTTTATAAAGTGTCAGAAAAAATCACATGGAAAGATACAACTCTGCCTGAGAAAAGTGAAATTAAACTGTTCTCTGCTAGACCTTTCTATATTGTCTGCTATAATCTCAGCAAAATGAAGTAATGAACGCAGCACCATGACAAATTTGCAGCCAGCAAAGGTGTCATTTTATTAATTTTGCTCCCATTTGGCTAATACACTGCATATCCCAAGAATATCTTGAGGAAAATATATATCACACCAATATCTCATACAAAACTGATTACACAATCTCACACCAAGCTGCTGAACTAAAAACCAAACCAAACAGCTCCTGGTGCTTCTGGCCAGGAATTCTTTAAAAACAAAACACCAGAAACAGAGCAGAAGAAATTTCATCCCTAAAGCTGAATCTGGGACAGTATTTTGGATGAAACACTTATTCATAGAAGGAATCTTTTGCAAACAAGGCTGAGATGGAGCCCAAATTTTTCATTTTATGGCAAACAATACTAATCAGATTTTTACTAGCACATGAGAACTTACCAGAATATTTTCTTCTTTCTAGCTTAAAATAAAATGTCATTTTGAAAATAATTGACAGCATTTCCTAATTAACTGAATTATCTATAGAGGACTAGCATCCAAATCCTGGCATTGCTTATTTTTTGAGTTCCTTGTATTTATGTACCTCACAGGGGACATCCGTGATCTCTTAAGAGTGAAGACTCAGTTTATGAGAGGCGCTAATTAACTAACAAATGTCAGGCTCAGATCAATCATCTCTATTAAAACTATCAGAGGACTTTTCCTCCACTTCCAAACAAGACAGTGAGGTGTGAACTTGAAGTCAAGTGAATATAGTTAATCAGAAAGCTGTAACAAAAATAGGAACATCAACATCTAAATAAAAGTCCCTGTCATGTGAATATCCCTGCTCAGAAAATGTTTAGCACAAATAATAGTACAAATCTGCTCTGTTCCTGTGGGACTTTCATAGCTTAACTCTTGGCAACAGATTAATCATTCTTGGTGTCCCACAATCAAATTCTTAACCCTATTTGTTTTGGTTTTTTATTAAAATACAATCAATACAGAGAACATCAGGAGCACTTAGAGAACACTGAGTGCTATGTGCAGCTTCACAAACCTCAGCAAATATCTCAGATTTCTTATGGCCTCATTTTCCCTCTGCTGTAGAGGGTCTAGCCAATTTTAAAATTCCCTATGACTCTTCTCAGAGGCATAATTTTATTTCCAGAACTCACAGTAGAAGTGATGATGGGCCTGCAGAGCTGAAACGAGCTGAAACTACCTTCATGTTTGTATTTCACTTTGAATTTCAGACACTAGCTTGCTGTGCATACAAACATTTCAGATTTGATCTGAAAATCAACAAAACACGAGGAACAGAGGTCCTACAGGGTATTTTTATTGCCTTTTTAAAGATAGTGGCATTGTGGCTCTTATTTTGCCCCCTGAGAATGATTAAGTTTATGTAAGATACGTTGGGAAAAGGGTAATTTAGGACATCTTGCAGACTCAAATTCCAGAGTGTCAAAGTATTACTATTTTCACCCATAACACCAGACATGAAATTATTAAAGCTCTATTTTCAACAGCAATTAAACAACTAGGGAGAGATTCCAATTCCTAAACATAGAGATCTAGTGTCATTTTATACGCCCTAAGGTATAAAAAACTAAAATTATTCCCAACTGTCAGTTTATCCACAATGTGGGAGAGTCCTGCTTTCTTTGGAAGCAGCAGCTAAATATCATATGAGGCATCCTAAAGCCTCTCAAATGACAACACACATTTATGATTAGGGCCCTGAGTGTTTTCTCTGAAATCTGCAAACAAATAAAACCTAGAAAGTGGTTGAACTTAGCCTGAAATAGCCACCAAGTGAACTAATTCAACATCTACTGACTGCATCTCTTTTAGAAGTAATGGCACACTTGGATGATAACACAGTGCCTTAACAACAGAATGAGGTGCCTCAATGTGGGAATTCATCCCATTCTCAGACTGAAACCTTTCTCACCTATTTTAGGTACATACATATGGGCTACTTGTCTACCAATGGGTGAAAAAAATAAAAGTATTAGGTTTCCCTGACCCATTTATCTACATCTATTTCACACTGAAATGAGTCACACCACTTGTTTCCACAGATTTGCAGGAGAATGTCAGTGCTTATCTCTGATGTGGTTTCTTAAGGAGACATGAGAAATCCCACTTCTGGAAAATGGATATTGATCAAGTTGCAGATACCTCCCTGTCAGAAGTACACTAGACATCCACACATATTTTTGTGCACTCAAAATGCATTTGGAACTCTAAATTTTAAATTCCTAGATTTCACTGCTCTCCAAAACACAGCTCAAGACACACCCCTTAAAGGACTCAGAATTTCAATTTATATACTTATCTGACAAAATGCTATTGCTAGGAATCTAAGTGCAACTTTGTCCTACAGATGTTATATCTCAAACAGAAATTAAAAAAAAAAAAAAAAAAAAAAAAAAGGATCCAAGACTTTTATGTAGGGATTTCATGGACGAACATCACAGTAATCATTCTTGGTTGTTTAAACTAAATTTTTATCATATTTATATTTTCTTAATTTCCAAGGGTTGAATGGAGAAGAAAGGTAAGATTAAATAATATCAGAAAAGATCCTAGATGCAACAGGAATTATGCTATGAAGCAAAGTCCTGTCCACTCACAGGTAAAAGTGACTTCACTAAGTGCCAATTGCATTTTTTTGCTTATAATTTTCCAGTACCACATAGTCTGTTTCAGACCAATTTCCAGTTTTGATGTTATAAAATATCTGTTTTCTTCAGTTGATAGAAAGTAATCAGATATATGTATACTGGAGAGCACTTTAGTGCTCCTCTGGGTCAAAGAAATGTGAATTATTGTTGGAACAAAGTAACAAAGCAGCAAGTCACATTTTCCCTAGGAGTGATGGTCTGTCATTCTGGGCAAGAAAATAGAGAGGGTTATTTTCTCCTACTCATGTTATCATCATCATCAATATCAGTTTTCAGTGCCTCACACAAGATCCCTTTTTCATATAAAAAAAAAATTAAAATCTGAGAAAAGTAGTGTGATATCAAGGGGAAAGTCTCAACACATCTTTGGAGTTTTAATCACAGTCATGAACTTGATGTATTGAAGAAACATTCATTCTGGATTTCCGATTTCATCCTCCTATTAGCAGCCAGACATCCATGAAATGTAATTCTCACACAGTGCTGAAAATTAGGAAAACAGACGGTACAACAACTATGGCAGGCACATGATTTCATTGGGCCATAAATAGAAAGTTGTGAAATGTTCTGTTCT
Source organism: Sylvia atricapilla (assembly GCF_009819655.1). Classification (NCBI taxonomy): domain Eukaryota; kingdom Metazoa; phylum Chordata; class Aves; order Passeriformes; family Sylviidae; genus Sylvia; species Sylvia atricapilla. The sequence continues at coordinate 147,599,741 of NC_089140.1, forward strand.
CCTGCATTTGAATAAATATCACTATGAAGCAGATGAAGACAGAAGACCCAAGTATTTACATTTGTGTCATGAGGAAAATGCAGTCGTGTTTCCATCCTGACAGCAGAGACAGATGATGGCAAAGCAGTTCCTGACTGTTTCATGGTTTATAACAGCTGAGCAAGAAAATCACATTTGGGCCAGGACTGACATTTCACCTGGTCTAGAATCTCCCTCTGATCCTGCAAAGGGGAGTCAGTGCTGACAGGGGCAGGGTCCTGCTTGCAGACTCAGCTCCCACAGGATGAACACCTCTCAGGCTGCTCCAGCACTCTCTACTTGGTATTTATATGCAGAAATGGGCCATCTGTGTGTCTTCTGAGATAAAATTTTGGCAGCTAAGACAACATCACACACTGAGTAATAGCCCAGTGATTCCTGGAATATAATGACTGCAATAAAAGTAAAGATGTTGGGCAAAATTCTGGTTATACTGGGGACAACAGAACAGCTTTGTGAATGTTAAATAGCTATTTGGAGATGTCAAAAAAATGAGAAAACAGAAACCACTGTATCTGTCTTCTTGTCCAAAGTTGCATCTGAGGTTACTGTTAAAACTTTATCAGCACTATGTACACTGGAGAGACCAGAATACTAGTATTATTTTCATTATCTAGATTCTCACAGGAATTTGCTGTTGAACATCTGAAACATCAAGTGAACTTTGATATGATACCTGTGAAATTTAAAAGCAACTTCAGTACTGCAGAAATAAAATCCTTGCAGGACAAATACATGTGATGTTGTACACCCTTGGCACAACATAGACTTTCACATTTACCCCTCTTTTCAGTTATCTCTCCCTTAGACAGAACTACTTTCAATAACTTATACTCTAACTTTTTGTTTGTTTCTTTTTCAGGATAGAAAGCTTGTTTCTATTTGCATGGTTAAAATAAGGATATACTAAGACAGATGATATGATTCTGCTGAAACCTACTCATTGCACATAATCTTATTTCATGCCCATGCTAAGCCAGAAAAAAAGTCTGTGTCTGTAAAAGTAAAAAATAACCTCAGTTTTGCACCTCACTTATGAAATATTACAAATTTGGCCAATAAAACTTTCTCCAGAAAATGTTTCCCCTCTCATCCAAAGCAGCAAAATGGCTATTTTCAAGTTTTTCTTTTTGCATATGACTACATGTCACTATTAAGATCAGGAGATACAAATGACTCTGAAAAATTACAAGGAGCATTCTCACGAACCTGTCAAGCTGAATGGGTTTGTGGGCTGATACTGTACAAAGAACATTAATTATCAAACAGCATGGAACCTGAACAACATGGCATCTGGAATATTTCTCATCAGTCAGGTGTTCAGGCAGTGAATACTGGTTTGACTGAGATCAAGGGGATTTGTACCTTCTTGTACCACTGCGGGATGTTTCCCACTATATGTTTAAAATATCTTGTCTTTTTCTGTTCTTGCATAATAAGCCATTATTTCTGCAGCCAAGGCTTCTGAAAAACATGATTTCTGTGTCATAGGGATAAAAATACCCCTGACACATGCAGATTTCATTTAGAAAAGCATCAGAAGATTCACGGTTTGAGCTGGAATTTATTATTGATCGTTTCAGCTCGAAGCCAATTTGAAATTGTGCTCCGAAACAATACAATTTGCTTCATCAAATCCTTACAACAGCATTAAAAGATATATAAAACCACACAATTTTAAAATGAACCACTATTTTTCAAAATATGTTATGGATCCACTATTAGACACAAAGATGAAAACGTGGGCAGGAATTTGTATTGGGAAAGAATTTGCAAAACATGCATTTTCTTCTTTTTAGTTTCTATTTGTCTGAAAAAACATAATTTGTCTTGAGAGCATCGTGCTGCAGTTGGAGACCAAGCGTAATAAGGCCTATAGAAACAGAGTAACAATTCATAATTAACCCTTGGAACTTGACAAAACACTTTTAAATCTAATGCAAAGACTTCTTGTGAAGAAAAATTGTCATGATTCAACTTCTCTTCCATTCAGATTGATGTGAATTGAAATTTCTGAAAAAAATTAAACTTTGTTTTGTTTATGGATTTGTATTTTTTTTTTTTTTTGGCATAACAAAATGCCTAATTTTTCAAACATTTAAAATTCAGAAGCCCAGAACTGCTTGGGTATTTATAGCCACACTATGCTAAAATTAAGCTCAGGAATGTGTCCACTTGCTTTCTTCCACTGCATCCAGTCCCTTACCTGAGGTTTTACCATCAGAGCTCCCTTTGTAGTTGTAATTCAGGATGAGGTCCCACTGACATAATTTTGGCTGGACTGAGTGCCCATGTTGCCATTTCTCAATGGAATTTGAGAAGGCAACTTCAAAACATGCAACCTTCTGATCATGTAACTTGATTGTCCTAGTCCAGAAAGCATCTTCTGGACATGGTTAGAGCCCATGAAAAAGAGCAAACTACACTCTAAATACAGTGTCTGGGGCTGATTTCAGCCCAAACCCAAAATGCTGGTTGCAAAGTCTAGAAATGGGCAGGGTTTGGGGACTGAAGGGAACACCCTAAGGATCAATGTGGAAATAAATGTGGCTTAATCACAGTCAACACTCATTTATTACTCTATGTCCCCACCCTATGCCTTGCCTGGCAGTTCCTAAATTTAAATTCATTCTTTTGGCTCCAACAGTTTAGCAGTCCTTTTCTGTCACTCTCAGCCCCCAAACAGAAGTTTGCCTGCTGGAGCACATGCTGCAGAAGATATGTGTGCTGAGAGTTTCCAATACACTTCTTTAGAGAAAAAATTACTTTCATCAATGTCTTGTCTAATTAACAGAGCTCTGAAGTGAACACAGATATCTCCCAGCCTTACTCTCCTTAGCTAGTGGGGAAAATCTTCCCCTAGAGAGACAGAGGAGACATGAACATGACTGTATCTTTAACCCTCAGACATCTCACTACAGCCATTCATTTCTCAAGGACTTCATCATCTGAAACTCCACCACTTTAGAAGTCAACAAAAATTCTCACTCATGCCCTTTATTCCTAAACTTTCTAAAATTTGCCTATTTTGAAAGAGAAACCATAAATGAGGAGAGAGTAGGACTTTCCTGGGGAGTATCATGTTTGGTAGCAGGCACAGTTAGGAAGCTGCAGCTGCAGGTTCCAGCCTTTGTACACCTCACTTACGACACAGCCTCTCTCTGCAATAATCCTTTCAGTGATGTTACAGCTGTTAGGGTTGTAATTCTACAGAACCAGCATATCACAGACTCCCTCTGAAATCACCAGCCATTTCAGAGGTATAAAAGAACACATTGGGTTGCAGTGGGAATTCAGTACACTAGAAAGCTTGTGAGGAAGCCTGCTTTTTAACAAGCATGTTTTCAAAGAGTCTGATTTTACAAGGCTAGTTTGTGAAGTGCTGGCTAAGCAGCCAGGTGGTGCAGCTGATTCTAGATATAGCAGGTCTTAAAAATTACAACATCACTGTATAAAAATAAGATGAGAAGAGGATAAACTCTGAAGTGGAAAAAATTGGTTTCCATGCTTCAGATAATTTTGGAGGATAGCTAAAAGGACTCTGGAACCTCTCAGTAGCAACTGACCGTGTGTGGTTTCTTCTGAACAAATCTATGAATGTTCATGGATATGCATAGTCTCATAGAACCACAGAATTCTACAATATCCTGAATTGGAAGGGTCCACAAGGATCATTGTGTCCAATTCCGAGCCTCACAGCCTTACACAGGACAACCCTAAGAATTCCATCATGTGTGTGAGAGCACTGTCCAAACACTTCTTGAGCTCTGTCAGGCTTGGTGCTGCGACCACTGCCCTGGGGAGCATTTTCCAGTGCCCAGCAATCCTCTGGGGGAAGAACTCTTTTCTTGTATCCAGCCTAAACCTCCCTGGACACGACTTCAGGCCATTCCTCGGGTCCTGTCACTGTCACCAGAGAGATCAGTGCCTGCCCCTCTTCCCCTCATGAGGAAGCTGTAGCCCGTGATGTGCTGTTCCCTCAGTCTCCTCCAGGCTGAAATAGCCAAGTGACCTCAGCCACTTCTCACTTTAGAGAATCAGCTTTGTTAATCACTGAGGATTTTGAGGATTTTTTTTTTTTCCTTTGAACGTTTTTCCTCATCAACTGACACAAATTTTGCTTCTACAGAAAAGTTCATCTGAGCTTGACTTGACTTTTACTGAAATCAAGGACAGGTTGAACATTAAACACAGCTTGTGTTTTGACAAGAGAGCATGTCAAACCAGGTGTCAGCAGAAGGGAAAATCCTCTCTTATTCCATAAGGAAGATATGATAGAGAACCAACATACAGCTAGGAAGTACATACCAGGCAGAGGATGATACTACAGTGATAACAACAACAATAACAAAGTATGATAATCTTTTAGAATCTAAAGGTAAGTACCTTTCAAAGAGCCATTTAGTGGTTTATCCCCAAATCCTCACTATCAGCATGTAGGTCAGTTAATCCAGAGTTGGGAAAAGTCCCCAGGCACAAAAAGAAAATAAAGTACCAAAATAAAGGGAAAGAAAAAAAAAATTAGAGTACCAGAGAGCTGTAGAGGCAGAATACATAAGCACACACATGGACATGCCTCACCTCTCTGCTCACAGAGCAAAACAGCTTCACCTCTGATCTTGAGACACCAGAAGCAAATCTGATCTCAGAAGCATTCTGCAGTAGGAGCATAAAGATGATAATTGAAAGTTTATTACTTAACACTTGGCAAAGCTATTTCCCATGGCAATTTGATAAATACCTTGACTTTTCTGCCCGTCATAACCTCAGACGTTTATTGCCTCATTTGCTGTAACAAACGTTCAGTTATCTCCCGACTACCCAGCTTACATTTAACAGACCGTGCAGAGGGAATGTTGCCACCGTGGAAAAAAGCCCAGATGAGACTGGAATTTCAGGTGGCAGGAGAGACATCAGCTTTTCAGAGAACTGCAACCCATCTTACACTAGTAAAGCTGCTGAGGTGAAGCAGAATCCTGATTAAACAGGCTGGGGGATCAGAGGGCTGAGTCTCTCCTCACTCTTTCCAAGAAGTCATGGGGAGGGCAGAGACCCACACCTCCACACAATGCCATAGGGCAGCCAGAAGAAATCATCATAGGTCACCTCACTGGGACTGTTTACATTAAGTATTTATTGCCTTATTTACTCCAAGTCAGCCCTTGATTAGGCAAGGTCATCTTAGACAGCAGGGCCTTGCAATAAAAAATTATGGGGGTAGGGGAATCCAGCCTCCGAGTAGATAATATGCCTCCAGAACAGTGGTATTTTTATGGCCAAAAGGATAAACAGAAGGTGGGCTGACAATGCCACCAGCCTGAGTTCTCTCTGCTCTGTGATGAATTAATGAATTAATTGCTCAAAGGCACAGGGCAGTGGAGAAAGACAGGATTCTCCCTCCTCCCCTCTGTGGGGCATCAGGGCCAGCATGTTCCCAGCCAGCAATGGAAAATGAATATTCTGAAGCTGAGGGCATCTTGGAGAAGAGATGGAAAAACATCTTGATACTTTCTTGAGAATTATGGGGGAAATGTTGCCATTAGCAACGAGATCCAGCTTCAGGGAGGTTGTGCACTCATTGCAGCTCACTCCAATCACCAGGTATTTGGGATCACCAGGTGTATTGTGACACCTGCACAGGCACAACCTGCCCCTCTTACAGTGTCTGCACATGCAGGTGGTGATTGTGAGGCAAATCTGTCCCAAGTCAACTCTCAGTGACAATAAGTGGCACCTGTGGCACAAATATGGGTAGCACCCACAACTCTAGCACCCTCCACATCTGGAGAGGATTTATCTTTTATAAAAGGAAGTGAAATGGAATAAATTCCCAAGGTAATGAAAAGAGAAATGGAATTTTCCAACAGAAGGCAGATAATGCTCATAAAATCATCAAGGTGGAAAAGATCTCCAAGATCATCAAGTCCAGCCTTCAACCAAGTACCATCACACCCACTAAACCATATTGCAAAGTGCCAGGTCTGCTCATTCTTTGAGCACTTCCCAAGATGATGAATCTACCACTTCCTTGGGGGTCCTGTTTCACCCTTTAACACTATTTCAGTGAAGAAATTTTTCCTAATATCCCACCTGAACCTCCCCTGGTGTAACGTGAGATCATTTCCCTTTGTCTTATCACTAGTTGCATGTGAGAAAAAGGAAAACATACATGGAAGATGATTGCAATGGAAAATTTCAGGCCTGTTGTTTTCAGAGCTTACCTTGCTGCTTGGGTACTTCCAGCACCTGAGGAAAGATCAAAGGACCTCAAAGAAACATGTGGATTATAATTTCCTATGGAGCCAGAATTAGAGGTTTATTCTTTGGTCTGCATTTCTCTGATATTATTCTAATTAACTGCATTATGACGGGGGTGCCTGGAGGCCCAATTATTTCAGTTCACCAGGGATGCCTGCTGTATTAATTTTTAAACAATACATTTTAAATATTTACTGAAGTTGTTAAAAACCTGCAATAAGGTGCCAAAGCTGTCCCTAACAAGAAGGATTCAACTATTTTCAAAAAAGTTCTGCTTGTTTTATCATTCAGCCAAAGTTCAAAATTTAAGGGGAAATATTAACCTGTCTCTGAAATAACTCTCCAACCTGAAAGAATGTGTGCTGTGGGTGATTTTCATTTCTTTCATGTGTACATTTCACCTGCAGAGATATCTGGTGAGAGAATTTATTTTTTTAATGATAAATTCCACAGCCTGGATTAAAAGAAGTGAGAAGACAAAGTCAAAGAAAATGTAAAATGGTGAAAATGTGATTAATTTCCAAATATTTTGCTCCTTTCTTGAAATTCCAGATCTCAGATGAAATTGGATATAGAAATGTTCATCTTCTGGTTCATAAAGGCAAAACAGGTGGAAAAAAGTAAATTTGTAAGTTTTAAAATTATGTAAAACACAAAATTATTTAATTCTGAAATTTAGAACCAAGTAACAGAAGTGTTTATATACTCCTATGTATATATTTCAATCAGAGATTTGGTGTTCAGAGAGGCTGTGGGATCTCCATCCATGCAGTTACTTGAAGATCAGCTGGAAATGTCCCTGAGCAATCTGACCTACAGGTGGCTTTTCTCTAAGCAAGATGTTTTGGGTGACTTTTAGGAGTTATCTTAAATCAGTCTATGATTGTGTCTATAAATGATAAAGCATCTTGGATGACTTTTGGTGAAATTACAAAGCATGGTGTACATCTCCAAGAATGAACCACATTTGGTCAATCCCTACTGCAGGTCCAGATTTCTCTATGGATTTAGAAATGCAGAGAGAGAAAGTCACAGATGCAAGGACGTGGCTGAATGAGGAACCCTGAGAAGTGCCCTGACCATGTTCTTCGTAGGGTAGATCCAACAAAAGTAATATTAAATCATTCATCAGAGAAAAAGGTTAGATTTTTAATCAAAGTCAACAGCAAATTTAGGAGCTTCCTATAGCAGACTTTCCCTGGAAAAATCTTGGACAAGGCTTTTCTTTGTCTTTTCAGAGAGTATTTTTTTCTGTTACTGTTTTTATTAAGAAATTATTTGGCCATTGCTGATGTGTTTTGTTAGTTTTTAGTTCTACTGTTTATTTCCCCTTCTCAAATGAAAATTTCATCACAATCAACACTTACTTGCAATATTACTATCTTCTGTGATGAAAGCAGCATTTTTCCAATAGGAAAATATTTCTTGACAATTTTTTTTTTCCCTCAGCTTGATCTGTAATATTTATTCTGCACATGTGTGGTGTGTTGACCTTGGCTGGATGCAGGGGCACATCAAAGCCAGACTGTCACTTCCCTCCTCGGCTGGACAGGGCAGGAAGAAATTAAGATGGAAGGTCTGTGAGTTGAGATAAGGACAGAGACAGATCACTCACCAGTGGCCACCATGGGCAAAACTGATGTGACTTGGGAAAAATTTAATTTATTACAAATCAAATCAGAGAAGGATAATAAGAAAAAACCTAAATCTTAAAGCACCTTCGCCCCCACACTTCCTTTCTTCCCGGGTTCAATATTGTTTCCAATTTCTCAGTGGTGTAGGAGGATGGGGAACGGGAGTTAGGGTCAGTTCATCACTTGGTGTTTTAGCCACTCCTTCCTCCTCAGTGGGAGGACCCCTCACACTCTTCCCCTGCAACGTGGTGTCCCTCCCAGGGGAGACATCCTTCATGACCTTCTCCACCCTGAGTCCTTTCCACATCTTTCCCCAATTGCTGCAGCACGTGGGGTCACAAGTTCTGCCAGAAAACCTGCTCCAGCACAGGCTCTCCACAGGCTCACAGCCTCCTTTGGACATGTCCACCTGCTCTGGAGTGGGGTCTCCCATGAACTGCGGGTGGATCTCTGCTCTATCCTCATGGACACCCCTGAGCTGCAGAGAAATCTCTGCTCCAGCACCTGGAGAACCTCTTGCCCTGCATCCCCTGACCCTGGTGTTTCCAGAGCTGTTGCTCTCACATATTATTATCACTCCTCTCTCTGGATGCAGCTGGATAGGATTTTTTCCCCACTTCTTAAACACATTGTCCCAGAGATGTTCCCACCATCACTGATGGCCTCATCTTTGGCCAGCTGTGGGTCCATCTTAGAGCTGCCAGGGACTGTCTCTGTCAGACATGGAGGAAGCTTCTGGCAGCTTCTCACCCCTGTGGCCCTCTTGCTACAAAACCTGACCACACAAACCCAACACAGCCTTCTATTGCCTGCACAGTCACTGTGGTACCATTGCACAATGGGAACTAAGTGAAAATGGAAATAACTTAAGTGCAAAATCCTCATCTGGCCTGAAGTAGTGGAGATGAAATAAATAAATTTATACTCAATTACATATTAAAACCAAACTTTTAATGCAAGGTACAAGATTTCTAGCAACTCCTCAAAACCAGATGCCCTTTTCTGTTAAAGGATTCACATCTTAACCATTACTAGGAAAGTCTTCTTATCTTCTAACTCAGCTCTGCAGAGTAATTTCTCACTTGTTTCCCTCTCTGCTTATCTAAGTATCTCTGTTCATATGCTATTTTGATATCAGTACCCCAAAGTAGTTTAGTGGGCTTTCTTCATTCACAGATGAAGAATTACATGGGTTTGGTAGGACTGAGCATTCAACAATTGAAGTGACTCCTCACGGTGCTCTGAGTTATTCTGATTGATATGGGCAAATCCAAAGACCTGCACTGTGGTTGGATAGGGATAGGCGGCTCGGAAGACATTCGGTTGTAACGGGAAGAGCAGAACACTCCAACCCCCCAAAGATAAGCTATCACCACAAGAATGTAAGCCCCTACTAACATGTGCCAGTACTTTTCCATTCTCCCTTCTAACCCAGGAAATGTAGCAATACCCCTCTGACGTAGTAAAGACCCCAGAGTATATAAACTGCATGTTTGAGATAATAAAAGCCTTTTGTAACCGTCTACCATATTGGTGTAAGCGTGTTACTGGCCCGGCGGTACCAGCAGAATGTACACTCCGTGCTGTCGGTTCTGAAGACCAAGCCTCCACAGTTGCTGAAAAGAAACAGCAACACTGCACCTGATGCTGAAGGCAATCAAGTATGGGTCCAGCACATTTTTAGTCTAACTAAGGTGTTTCTCAGAACACTCAGGATTTATACAAGAAGCAGGTTAAGTCCTTGACATATGAGTTCTGTCACTTTTTCTGCAGTAAGGAACTTCCCTACAACAGTTTTCTCTGTCCATTGAGAACTCTGCATAAACAACCTTATATACAAGCAGAAGTGGATAACATCAGCCAAACTATTTAGTTTAGATTACAATAGGCATAAAATGCAGCAAAGCAAATTATGATCAGAGGTAAGAGAAATATTTACTCTGGGTGATTTTGATGCGGTAACTTGCCCAGAGAGCTGATGGAATCTCAATCCCTAGAGATATTTTAAAACGCTTCAGGATATGGGCCTGTGCAAGTGAGTGTATCTTCAAAGGCCTCCATGCTTTGGGCATGGGATGGGCCAGTTCTCCAGGGGTGCCTTCCAACTGAAATTAGTAATGATATGACAAAGCTTTGCAGTCCTTTGCAGCCATGGCATGCTGACAGACAGATAAATCTAGTCATGGTGCCTCACTGTAAATCTACAGCATAAAGATGATCCCTCCCAAGAGGCACAACTAAATCAGGGCATTTAAAACTGCACATCTGTGTTGTTACAACAGGAAGAATAAAAGGGGAAAGGGTATTTGTGTTGTATTTGCTGGCATATGTAGATAAATGTCATCAACTGTAGAGAAACTCACCAACTGTGGAGAAATTCCACAGCGGAGCTACTGTGGCCCTTTCTACAGGAGCAAGAATATTTCAGAGCAAAGTTAAATTAATAACTCATCAGTCATAACTGTAAGAAAAAATCAGCAAGTGTTACACAAAGGCTATCAGGTCCACCTCCTCACAGTCCTTTCCTTGTACTCCGGAACTCTGCAACATCCCAAATACAACCTGAGAACAATCAGACAAGTAAGACAGGCTGTGAACACTGTCTCAAGAGGGAAGTAGGTGGATGTGCTGCAGCTTTCTGAGCTTTCACAGCAGGGTCCTGGCAAACACCTGCACAGAGCTGCTCCCAGCTGTGAGACTCACAGCTGGCACAGACCCACCTGAACCTCTCTGTGCCCCTCAGCCCTGCAGGCCTGGAGGCAGGAGGGGAAATGAAGCAGTGCCTGTGAGAGGAGCCCAAGACGGAGATGAGTACTGCAGGATGCTGTTACAAGCACATGGGTCTTTGGCCTGGGAGATCCAGGGTGTAAAGGTGAAGGACTGCAGGATGCACAAGCCAAGGGACACCTCTTGTTCCTTGCCTCATATTGCCCATGTCAGCCACGGTATAAAGTTAGGGATAAGAGCAGGACGGGAAGAAATTAAATTGAAAGTCTTGATGCTACAGGTGCAGGGCTGACTAAAGAAAAAGACTGCTAGAGTTGCAAAGTTTAATCCATACCTGTTCTTATTATACATTGCAGCAGTATGTGGACAAATTAATAGATTGGGTCAGCCCTGAAAAAAAATCTCCAGAGCATTCTAGCTTTTTTATTTATATATTGAGCCTAATTTAAAAAATATTGAGAGAAGGCAAAACCTGAAAATACTGACTAGCACCTTTCATTTCCTTACTTGACAAAACTTTGTTTTAAATTGTAGGAAAGCACTACCTCTGGAATAAAAACCTAAATTAAATGTGTTAATTGTAAATTTTCTATTTCCTCCACTGTAACATCTGTAGGCTGGCCTTTGCAACAGAAAGATCATCACCTTTCTCCTGGGTTCTCCTCAAAATTTGTGTTGTGAAAGAGATGAACAAAGATGAAGAGTCTAAAGCAGGATGAATAAGAAGACTGGAAGGTGATATAAGTTTCCTGGCAGGGTAATATAAAGATCAACCCACATGAAAATGTTGTTCCTCAAGTCACCCTATCCTTCACCACTCTTAATGCATATAGGAATAGATATAAAATATATCCCAATGTATTAAAAATACTAGTGGATACTTTGTTTATCTTCTCCAAGTTTTAGTAGGAGAGAGATCTCTATTTCATATAAAATAATAAATTTGTAAGGGTTGCAAGACACATTGTCTCCAACTGCACTGTTGTTAATGTTTAATTTTTTAAATACATAACAGGACAATTTTATTAAATCAATAAAAAGCCAGTCTAAAACTTGAAGCCCTCTACAACCCTGGCAAACTTCTCTCCTGGGAGAAGGCAGATTAATTCCTGTTCCAGGTAGCCTTCTCTAGCAAACAAACCACCTGAATAGAGAATTTAAAATTCCCAAAATCTCATGGATGACACTTGAGCTCTGATGTTACTTAACTCTAAATGTGAGGGGAGGCGTGGGGGCTGCAGCTGTAAGAGCACTGCAGGCAAAGCAGAGTTTTTCTGTCTCTGCTCACCTCTCCTTTAAAGAGCTTCTGAACACCTGCAGCTCACATTGACTGCAATTTGTGGGAGCCAAACCAGTCTGGAAATCAGCCCCAATGCCCACACAACAACATGCATTAAAATGAAGCACTCTGGTACTTCAACATCAGCAAGTCACTAATAATCTAAATAACTAATAATTACTGAAAACCACCTGTATACAGCCTGTATGAAAGGCTTCTATTGCTGAAATGCCAAGCAAGCAAATGCCTCACTCTTTCAACATCTAATTTAGCTTAATATGCTATCTGCACATCTGCTTTTTCAAAAAGCTATTAAACAAATTATATTGTAATACATACTTTTTTTTTTTTTTTTAAACAACCCACCAATTCAGAACTTATTCACATTCCTCTGTATAATTTTTGTGTCAGGAATAGACTGAAATACTGATAAAGCCTATTTAGGAGCTATTCACTGTTGCTAAGAGGATATCAACACGACTGTTAGCCAGAATCAGTCATGGCAGAGAAAATGAGAATAATGTTTCAGTGGATTTTTTTGTCTAGCTTCATAGCCTAAATCAAAAGAACAATAGAAGCTATTTTCTTTTGTTGTTAAAATTTCCCATTAGTAGTTCGATGTCATTTAGTTGGTTGAACTGGTATTTGTTCTAAACAAATCCACCAATGAGCTGTTTTAGTGCAGTCAATAAATCACCATTAGCCTCATAGAGGAAATAAAATATGATTTTCAAAACGCAGCACGAGCGCTGATGTTCATTACAACGGGCATGTAGTTACATACATAACAAATGTGGGGTCACATCAGCTCTAACATACACAAGATTACTGTGCCTGCAGAAGAGCAGGATGGTGCATAAATTCCCATTCCAACTCGTGTGTACCTGCACATGGCAAATGTTGGAAATTTCATAAGGTAGATTTACTCGTTGCACGTATCCCCACCTGCCAAGGTCACTCAGCAATGTATTTTGATACAGCTATAAGGAGATCTTCAGAACTTTAGATTTGTACAGTAATGTGTTTGTTCATTTCACATGAGTTGAAAGAACCCCAAGCATCAGGAGGCAGAAAGTCCCCCAGGATTTTAAGCATACTGGCACTTTCCCATCAACACTAAGCACAAGACATTAAAATTATAAGAGCTGTAGAATGCAGAGCAAAGTGTTGAACTTGATTTTTCTTGCATAAAGACAACATCATGGGGAGTATCTCTTTCAAAATAGTTGTGAGCTATGATATGCAAACTTACTTTTGGGTAGATTACTTATCTAAGTGTGCAACATTTATTTAAAAATAGGTATTTGGGGTTTTTTTAGACAAGAGTAAAGACAAAGAGATACTTATTTATTTTATTAAAAGTGAAAAGTAAAGAAGACTAAAGGAGAAACTGAAAAGGCACAATGTGTCACCTGACATGTGGATGATTCTCCCATCTGTGAATTTAGGTACAGATGGCCCAGGGAGATCTTGGAGTCTCACTCCCTGGAAATATTCCAAACCCACCTGGATCTGTTCCTGTGTCACCTGTTTCAGGTGACCCTGCCTTGGCAGGGGGTTGGACTGGATGATCTCCAGAGGCCCCTTCCAACCCTAAAAATTCTGTGATTCTGTGACTATAACCTATATGACTACATACTACCTGTATGACTACAAACAGGATTAGAGAAGCATCTTTTTGTTTCTTTGTTGTGAGGTGTCCAAAAATCTAAAAAAAAAAAAAAAAAAAAGCCACCTGACAAAGGAAAGAAAAAACAATTTTTATGGTCAATATCATATGTGGAAAAATATTGATAATTTTGAAAGTTTGTAATAAAAACATTCCAGTTTATGTCTTATTTTTTTTTCTTTCCTACTGCTTCATGAAAGATTAAAATAGCAACCACTTCCCTAATTAGAAATCAAAAATATTTAAAAATATATGTGAAAATAATACATTACAGAATGAAATTTTGAGAACTTAATTTTTCTTCCCTTCTTGAGTTTCAGCTCAGAGCAGTTTTATACTTTTCTTACCATAACAGTGGAAATATTCTCAGGAAAAAGGATGATTTCAGAGGGCAGGGACAGTTCCAGGACAAGAGAAAGAAGGCTGCACACACAGCCTTGACAAACTGGTATCACAGAATAAAGGCATCACACCAAAAATGAAGGTTTTAAAGGAATTTACTCAAATTTTTCAACCTTTCCTTTACATATGAACACTATATTTTGGATGACAGGAAAAATGCTGTCTCTCTGCTTTAAAATCCTCAGACCAACAAGCCATGACAGCAGTCAACAGCAAATGTGAATATTGGCCCAGCCGGAGCTGCAGGAATAAGATCTGAAAGACACCACACTTCTTTGGCTCTGGTACACATGAAAATTGACCTTACTAGCTGTGCTTTATTGGCCTGCACAAAAATGGCACAACTGGGTGACCAGGACTCTGTACAGGAGGAGAAATGAGTTGTTGTTTACCCCTCTCTCCATGCTAAAATTCTCCCTCCACCCTGAGGAAATTTCACCTCTTGGCTTGATGAGTCAGAAAAGAAAGAAAGGAAGAAAAAAAAAATAAATTGTTCCTTTTCAGTGCATTCGATATGTCAGAAATCAATATTCAACCATGGACTGCATCTGATCTGCAACCGTAGGCCCAGTAATCCACTCTTGATGCTTCAGGATTTTAGTGAAGGAAGGCCAAGATCAGCCCTAGAATCAGATATTGTGTCAACCTGGAATGCCAACATGGTGGTATAAATTCAGGCATCTAACCAACAAAGATGGGAGATGAAACATCACGGAGCTTGTCTTGAAATTGAAGCATGCAATACAATTCTGTTTTGGGTAAATTCATAGTTAAATTCTTAATCTTTCCATACACAGTCAACACTTGAAAGCAATAGAGCAACTCCCATTCCCTGCTTCCCAGGGATTTTCACACTAAAATATATCAAGTTCCTATATTTTGAAACATATAAAGTTCCAGCTGCGTGGAGTGAGTGGATTATTACACTTTAATGCAGCAAGAAATGCACACAGGAGGGATCTACATGCTGCACTTTGTGAAGTCAACATCTTCATTTCCTTCTGCCTGTCAACAGCCCAGAATGTTCTGTCACTACAAAAAGGTGGCTAAATGTTTTAATAGGAAGCAGGGTTTACCTCTTCTGTCCTCAAGGGGGAGATGGAATAGTTGGGTATTTAAAAATTGCAAGATGTGAAGATCTGTTAGAATTCAAAGATATCCTTAGTGAACTGACCACAGGCATGGGTACAAGAAATGCTGTGGCTGAGGATGAGGCTTATTCAAGATATGTTTGCTACAGACTAAAGGAAGAAATGTAGAGTCACTGAGTAGTTGGAAGGGACCTTCAAGGTCATCTTGTTCCAACTCCTGCCATGGGCAGGGACAACTTTCATCAGACCACACTACTCAAAGTCCCATCCAACCTTGAACACTTCCAGGGATGGAGCAACCACAACTTCTCACACCATATTTCTACCAACATATGTGTGTGCAGCCAAAAATACACCTGCACAAAATTATACAGTCACGTTGATTTATATAATGTAAGTGCAGGAGAATTCTTCATGTAATTTACATGCTTGTTGCTTTTTCAATGATATCTAATGGCAAAATCTAGATGTTTTAAAGACCATGTTCCTATTGTTTATGAGCATGTCTAGCCGTCCCCATGACAGGAGTGATAATATTAGGGTTTTGTTCCACAGCTGAGCCACAGTGTCTGAAAATATCCCTAGTGCTTCTCCAAAGCATAGAGAGAAAGTGAATGAAGACTTGTATAAACATGACAAATGTATGCCAACACTGAAAAGCAGACTCGGCAGTTTTAAGACTTTTTTTGTCATTTGTGTTGAAAATATTTCAAACTTCAGCCAGGTATTGGGCTATAGTTTCATCTCTCACTTAAGCAAGCCTTGATACTTGCCACTGAGGGAGCAGCTTTTTAAATTGTGGCTCATATCCAACCCCTTAAAAGGGCAACCTCAAGTTTAATGACCCTGATAAAAATGAACAATGTTGAAACAAGCTATAGAAGAAAAATCATTTACAAATCAAAGTACGTCTCTACTAAAGCCTGGGCTCCTGCAGCAAGTCTTGTCAGTACCAGACTCTGCCTTTCTCTATAAGAATTGTTCAAAACCAGAATAAATCTCACAAAGGTGATTATTGTTCCAGAATCACAGGGAATATTTCTTGCTTTGGACTTTTTTTCTTTTAATGTTTCATTTAAGTTGCCATTCATAGGCATTCATGTCTCTATTTGAATTAAAAAGCATTGAAAGCAAATATTTCTTACAGACAGAATAGTGAGACTTATGTCAACCCTTTGCTGCCTGTAGAAGGTCAATGTGGAATTCTACTGAAAAATTCCTCTCTTATACACATAAGAGCTTTTATCCCATAGAGTTCAAGCAGATCAGAAGAGCTATCCAACCAACTATGTTTTTCATCATCATTAGCTGATCTCCAAGGTGTCGTGCAGTTGTCTGATGCTACTGAAGACTGAAATATTTCACATATTCTTGGACAGAAAATATAATGTATATGCACAGAGTTGGTTGCCAGATGTCTCTGAAGACACATATTTTACTGTTCTGCATAATTTGGAGTTTCTAGGGTTTATGTACAGAAATACCACATTTTCATAATTCATCTGAGAAGAAATTAAATTAATATCTGCTCATTGCCTGTGAGTATAGAGTGGATTTTCATATGGTTTGGGGTAACTGCTCAAAGAATTAAATGGCCACACTTCCAACCAAATGAAACTACATAAACATTTAAATAACCTATGAATTCTAAAATAATTTTCCTATTATAAGTTCTGCCTGTTTTCCTCAGTCACTTCAGCCAGGGTAATTGGTCATGAGACAGAAACTCACTACAGGTATCATTTTTATTCAGTAAACAGCAGTGGATGTTCCAGTCACTAAACATTTTGATGAAATGACCTATCTATTCAGCTCTTGGATCTTTCCACTATTTGTGTCTTGGTTGGATCCAGAGGAACAATGATCAGCTCTTCCAATCTGTGATTGCATGGGTCCCTGTATCCTTTCCAAAACTTCACAGTCTCACTCCTGCATAGATATTTGTTCAATACAAAATAGCCTGGCACTCTGCCCCTGTCTCAAGGTGGAAAAATGATTTAATGTACACTGGGCAACCTTGTGATTTTGTTGTGATCTGGATTTGTTTCTGTGTTGAGACACCTTTTAGTTTCTTTGTGTTTTTATTCCTTTTACAGAAAAAAAACAAACCCATCCCAAATTCACAGAATCAATACCACTCACTTGACCCAATGGCTACAATTAAGGCTCATATTCCAGCAGATTACTTCACACACTGTTTTTCTCATGCTATTTCAAGTACTTACTTTTTCCTCCAGCACACCAGGCAATTTGTACTTCAGCAGCCTGCAGGTATTGAACTGGTTTCTGTAAAGGCTCACCAACCATTCCTACTTTATGCACAAGTGTTCTCTTTTAGCTCATATTTAACAAAAGAGCTTTGGAATTGGCAAAGTGGAAATCTGGCTGATGATCTTGACAAATGACTATGAACCCACACTTTTCCTTACTGTAGTCTCATGATTTTTGTCTAGACCTGAAATCTCTCTTTGAACACTTTCGGAACTCTTTTTGCATAGCACTGATTACAGGTTGAAAAGAGAACTCTTTCCAGATTTTTATTGCTTTGATTAAGGACTATCTCTTTTCTAAGCCTTTCCAGAACCACAGAGAGAGAATTGGAAGGGACCCACAAGGATCACTGAGTCAAACTCATTGGAAGGACATTGAGATGCTTGAGCACGTCCAGAGGAGGACAACAAGGTTGGTGAGGGGCTTGGAGCACAAACCCTGTGAGGAACAACTGAGGGAGATGGGGTTGTTTAGCCTGGAAAAAAAAAAGAGACTCAGAGGTGACCTTATCACTCTGTACAACTCCCTGAAAGGTGGCTGTGCTCAGGTGGAGGTTGGTCTCTTTCCCCCAGCAGCAACTGACAGAATGAGAGGACACAGTCTCAAGCTGTGCCAAGGGAAATATAGGCTGGATATCAGGAAAAATTAATTTTACAGAAAGGGTAATAAAGTATTGGAGTGGTATACCTGGGGAGGTGGTGGATTGACCGTCTCTGGATGTGTTTAAAAAAAGACAGGCTGTGGCACTTGGTGCCATGGTTTGGTTGAGGTTAGGGTTGGGAGGACTTCATGATCTTGGAGGTCTCTTCCAACCTAATGATTCTGTGATTCTGTGTACTCTTGGCCTTAAACAGGATACCCCAACAATCCCACCATATGCCTGAAAGAGTTGTCCAAATGTTTCTTGAATTTCAGCAGGCTTGGTGCTGTGACCACCTCCCTGGGAGCCTCTTCTAGTGCCCAACCCCCCTCTGGGTGAAGAACCTTTGCTTAAAATTCAACCTAAACCTGCTCCAACACAGCTCCAGTCATTCTCTCAGGTCCTGTCACTGCCACCGGGGAGAAGAGATCAGTGCCTGCTCCTCTGCCTTCTCCTGTGAGAAAGCTGTAGACTTATAGGAAGCTGTAGTTCTCCTTTGTGAAATATATACAAAATATTGCACACAGCATGACTGTTTTGGGAAACAGCTTGGATCTGGTCAGTTTATCACATCAAAGGCAGATCTATGCTGGAATCTGCACGCTAACTTCTGCCTGACAGCACAGCCAAAGAGCAAGGGATTTAACACAAACAAAAAAACAAACCAAAACTAAATGATTATATTAAAGAATGAAAGAAAATTTTAAAGGTTAAATGTGTTAAATTTTAATAAAGAATGATCAGCATAGAATGGCTTAATTTTGTACTGGGTCATATCCATACAATCTGACTAGCTGTGGTAGGAAAGGACAAAAAGCAGAACTTTATTTTTTGAAAGTCTGCCAGTTGTAGTCTCTGAGCTTCAGGGAAGAATTAATACTTACTCTCTTCTCATCAATATTGGCAGTCCCCCTAAAACAAAGTGCCACAGAATACAAAACCATTTATTAAAGCCTGGATCTTTATATTAATATATGAAAATGCTTGTCTTTTAAAAAAATGTTATTATTAGCTTCTTTCCAAATGTATTCAAACATCAGATCAAAAAACCCAAAAAGTTATCAGGTAAAGTGCTTTTAAGGTTATATAAGTCACAAATCATATTTGTTAACTTAGCTGACCCTAATATGGTAATTAACATAGAATTAATCTCTCTTGAGGAGATATAAAACATATGAAATCAAGAAAATCTGGAATCCAGCCCAGCAAAAGGGTTATATAAAAAGGATGTACTGAACCATTTAGTCAACAACACTGCTCTAATCTTTTGAAAGGAGATTCTAAACGGTAAATTTTAAAGTGATAGAATGAATGAAACCTTCAGGACTTTATTCCTAACCCCGTGAAGCAGAATATTAATTACATCTTCAGAATGAGATACTTTCATATGCATAAACATGGCTCATAGGTAAACCATCTTTTTTGCTAGAGGGTTATGTCAGCTGGGAATATTAATTCATTTAAAGAAAAAAAAAAAATCCACCCCAAAACAAGATCAAAAAACCCAGACACATGCTGTCAGTTTCATTGCAATTGAAAGAGACAAATCTGGCATGAACATTTAATGGCCAAATCATTGACTCAGTCTTTCTAGAAAAAACACCCTCCATCTAAAGTCTGGAGAACAGGAACATGCTATTGGAAAAAGAGATTCGTAACCTGGTTTTAAAAATAAAAAACAGCACAAATTATCCAAGGAGGTGTAATAAATTCACCACGAAATGAGAGCAATGAACAAAAGGATGGTTAAGGAGTTAAAGAGTCCTCTTCAGGAGGACCCACAGCCTTACACAGAGAACCCACAGTCTCAAAAATTATGAAAACTAAGGAGGCATTTGCTATTCTCTAACCTCCATAACCTCCTTTTCTGGTGCTTTTCTGTCAGGGAAGAGAACCTATCCCTTGTCCCTTTGCAAACTTTAAATATTCAGTTTGTTTGAGGCTTCCAAAGTATTGAAACATGATATTGAAATGAGGATGAACAAACTATGTAAGAAAAACAAAACTGAAGTATGAAAGTATAACGATACCCGATTGTACCACAATTGAAGAATAAAATTGTGGGAGCAGCATCAAATGGACAAGGCACCATACAAATGCACTTGCCTTGGAAACCTTTGGAACTCAGAGCTGTGGATTATACAACACATCGACAATAAATAAAAATGAAACAAAACCAAAACAAAAACAAAAATTAGGGCAATCCTCAAAGAGGAATGGGTTATTTTCTCCTGATTCTTCAGAGGCCAAACAGGCATAAAGGCAGTGTATTTTTTCAGGTGATGTATGGCTGCATAATTCACATCTGGTGATTTCTAAAGTCCTCACTTTATTAAGCCAAATCAGAATGAGCCCATTAGACAACAGGAAGCACAAAAATCCTGCTGGACAGAGAACCTGACTTTTCATGCCAACAGTTTAAATATACTTCTATCATTGCTCACAAAGACCAAACATACACCTAAATCCCCAAAAAAGACTAAGCAAAGTTATCAGAGGAAGCCCTAAAGACACCTAAATGTGATAAATATGTTTAATATGTTGTATCTGGATTAAGAAACTGGTAGACTTTGTAAGGAGGAAACAAAAATTTATTTTTACTGAAGCTTTATTAGACACTGAACAATTCCCATGTCATTTTGACCCCTTCTTTGCCTTCAGCAGGCAACTCTTCCCCTTGCCTCTTTGTACAGCCTTGGCACTAGGGGTCCATCATAACCAATGCTTAGCTCTCAAGGCTCAGACAGCTGAACATATTTAGTCTTATAAATAGAAAAAACATTTGCGTCAGCCACTACACTATGTTAATTCCCTAAATTGCCATATTTTATTACTCGTTATAAAACAACCCTTTATCCCCCTTCTCCCCCCACCCCCCATCAGGGAATGATCTCTTGTGTAAAGGAGATAAATGCGGTTAACTGTTTAATTAATCCTCATATTAGATCATAGTTTCTTTCAGGGAAATACTTAAATTTGTAGAAGGTAAAGAAAGAATATCAACAAAATGGAAGCTCCCCTTTCTCAAAAAAAGAAAAACCTTCAGATCTTCTGTTCAATTATAATCCCACTAATTGCAATACTTCAAACATTATTTATTTCATCTGCATTGGAAGAGGTTTCCCAGGGAAATGGATGTCCCATCCCTGAAAGTGTCCAAGGCCAGGCTGGACTGGGCTTTGAGCAACCTGGTTTAGTGGAAGGTGTCCCTGCCCATGGCAGCAGGGCTGGAGACAAATGGTGTTTTAAGGTCTATTCCAATCCAAACCATTCAATGAATCTATGACATTCTTTTTTTTCCCCATTTCTCAGGAGAAGCTTGCAGAAGTTATGATCCTCTGCCTGTTAAGTCACACTCCCACCACAGTGGATTTCCGTACAAACAAAAGAAGATTTTTTGCTTCCATTACAAGACAAACTTCCCTTTGTTCTTTCTGTTCTCCCCAAATAATCTGCCACAATACAGGAATGTTACTGTAGTACTGAATAACCTTTGCAATAAACAAATTCATAATGGATGGTTTCAGTGCCCTCACTCAACAAAACTTTCTTTGAATATATATAGAGAGGCCATATATATTATTATGTATACACATATATACAATATGTAGTCTTATAAGCAATATGGTTATTTGTATTTACTGGAGAACCAGATAATCAAATAACTATCATCATATTTCACAGGGCAATGAGGCAGCAATTAATTTGTTAATAATTGTGCAGTGCTTTGAAAAGGTAAAGAGCTCAAAGTGCTGGGTACTATAATTAAGAAATTGCTAAATGTTGATAAACTGAAAACCAACATTTCATATCTGAAATTGCTGCAGAACTGTTCACCCTCCATCTGTGGATACTGTTCTTGCAGCAACTATTGACTGCACACAGCAGTAAGCTTGGGAAGGCTTCATTCTAAAAAACTAGCAGGTGAAATGCTGATCTTATTCAAGGCAATAAACACCTTACCCTGGCATCAGAGGGTCTCTGTCTTCAGCTACCAGCTACTAGGAAGAAAATTACCCCATCCCAGCCAAAACAAGGACAGACACCAGCTTTCATGGTGATTTTTTTTTCCAGTTTAGGCAGCCATTGATGATTTTAAGTAAGCAATTTGTTTTGTATTTTTTTATTACCTCAGTAAGCCATTTTGTCTGCACAAAATGATTGACTGCAATCATTGACTAGGTATAGTGAGGGTCATAGAATGGTTTGATTTGGAATAGACCTAAAAAAATATCCAGTTCTGAATCCCCTGCTATGGGCAGGGTCACCTTCCACTGGACCAGGTTGCTCAGAACCTCATCCAACCTGGCCTTGAGTATTTCCAGGGATAGGACATCCACAACTTCTCTGGGCAACCTGTGCTAATGCCACACCACCCTCATAGCGAATATTTTCTTCCTAGTATCTAATCTAAAGCTCCTCTATTTCAGTTTGAAGCCATTGCCTCTTGGTCTATCACTACATGCTCTGGTAAAATGTTCCTCTCCATGGGCTTCAGCAACTTTTTATGGGAAAGGCAGGTATGGAAAATAGGTTTCTCTGCTTCTGTGCTTGGAGATCAGCTTCAATATCTTAAAATATCCAGAATGAGTGGAAACTCTTTAAAATGGAATGCTCATCAGAGTATACTCATATTTCAAATCAACATGAATTTTCTCTTCGAAGCAGGTGCTGAAATTTTTGCTTTGTCTCACATTCACTGATATCATTAGAGTCTCTTTGGCAATCAATTTGCCACAAATTTCTGTCACTTGGTTGTGAATCAATCTGTGGAGGACAGTGACCTGCAGCAAGGAGTGACTTGGAAAGGGATCAGCTTGGTTTACCACAGTAGTTAACCAGCAGAAGAACATCATTGCTGTATCTCAGATGCTGTAAAAAAAGTGTGAGGAAATTATTTATTGTTGTCTACTAGAAATCACGAAGAAATCAACCTGTTCTTTACCTTGAACCAGAGAGCTCAACTGATATGGTGTCTGGCTAGAAAAGGCATTAAGTAAAAACACCCTTCCCTAATGAAAAAGTACCCAATTAAAGACAGTATGACTTGCCTTCTATGTTCTCTTTCAGTACGCTATGCAAAATCTGTTCTCAGAGGTTGTGTACAAAGGATTTATATAGTGAACCTGTTTGAAACACCTCTAAAAACAAAATCTGCTTTTCCAGGCAAAACTTGATACTGGGGTCAAGATGGATGCACAGCAGCTCAAATCCATTTGCAGCCTAACCTGATTTTGAAGGCACAACAATCAAGGGTAGAGAGAGTACAGGTTGATAGTGCAAACTCATGCCTAAATCCATACAAGCAAAACTTCAAGGGATTAGACTTTTCTACCCACATCATCTTCCAAATCACTCTGCTTTGTTTTGTGGTAAATCTTCATGCTGTCTGTCAAACCTGGAGCTGGCACTGCTGGATTTATTGCCTCCAAAATGTTTCCTCACATTTCTAGCAAAATTGCACAAATTTAAGCAACAGCTCAGTTTGCTTTCAAAAATATATAGAGATCTACCACTTTATTTGATTTTGTGGTAGTAGTCAAAAGATCTGCAGCCTCTTCCCAACCACACCAATAAATCATTGAGCTGAAAAACAACATTTGAAGCATTATGGTTTAACAGTCACTTCTGGTATTACAAGCATGGTGAGCACAGCCATGGAGCCTGAGTAGATGGAAAGCCAAGACTCTCCAAGGCTCAATATAACAGTAGGGAGTGTGCTGCATAAAGAAGAAACTTCCAGCTTGCATGTAGTTAGGTAGGCAAAAAATAGAACTGATTTGCTTATCACAAGCATCTTTTATGTTGGGAGAAAGCCACTAACAATGGAAAATGAAATGAAATAAAATTAATCAATCCTTTGTCCAAAGAGGTTTGGCCACATAAGACTGAAGAAATACTACGAAATGCAAAGAAAAAAAAAAACCCACACTATTCCTTGTTTTTTGGTCAGCTATCATGATAAAATAGACTACCCTGAGCAGAGCAAGACAAGGTAGTGCCTCAAAATAACATGACTCAAACTGACACCATGGTGCCTTTGGAGATATAGGGTGGAAAGACCCAGATTCTGCCAGATTCTGCAGGAAAACAGCAGCGTGGAGAAGTCATTCCTTACATTGGAAATGTCCAGATAAAACAGAAGAAATTAGGTCATGAATGTTTCCCACAGCATTATGAAGACATCGGAAGTATAGAAAACAATCAGTGGGTTTGTTTGGGCATTTGGTTTTTTGTTTGTTTGTGGGGTTTTTTGTTTGGTTGGTTTTATGTTTGTTTGTTTTTTCACTTATTACTGGAGGTATTCTATGTTTCTTTTTCAGATTTGCTCTGGAAGTTTCTTGTCTCAGTGCACCACAAAGGCAGGAGACTGTTTTAAAGCTACATATGTTCATGTTCGTGTTATAGTTCCAAGACAGAATTATCATCATCCACTTCACTTGATAAAGGTTGCTATCAGTTCTTAACCAGTCTAATTAAGGCTGCTTTTTCCTGAGTGGAAAGATCACAGTAAAAAAATAAACCTCTAGCACCTACGCCTCATCTACCAAGTTTTGTAGTTTTGAGAAGCACACAATGCTGTGCAGCACTTCTTGTACTTGGAAAACTTGGAGACGTGGCAGGAGAAATGCTGGCTGAAGCACAATAAAAGATGATAAACTATCTACCTGGGTATGGCCATCACAATAAAAAGAAAATTCAGTGTGGGTTTGTGGATTCAAAATGACATTTTTACAAAACATAATCATGTACTGTGTCCATCTCTTTTCCTCTGAAACCCTTACAAGCCCTTCTCTAGGCATTCAAAGACCTGCAGATGAAAGAATAAACAGATCCAAGACAGTGAATAACTGATCTCTCTTCTCCATTCGACACCAATTGTAGTAATAAGACCTTCCTTGGAAAATAAACAAGCTACATAATTAGTCTGCTATCCAGAGTCTCTTATATTCCTCATTTCAAGCAACATCAATCACTTGCATCCCACGTTATTTCCACTCAAGCACAGCATCCTTCTTACTGCTATCACAGAGCATTAGTTCTGTGAGAAATGCCAAATCACATAAGCAAAGTGGAACAGAATATTGTTTACAACACTGTATGGAATCCCATAATGTTTTATATTTTCTGACTAAATTATATATACATATATATATATATATACACACACACACATATATATATGTTTCCACTTCATGTTTGAGCCTTGGCAGGCTCAGAGTGATGCCTTACTAGCTCAGTTAAGGCATCAGTTCACACTCTTACAAAATGCTCAGGTAACTCCCTAGTGAACCAGTCAGATGCTGGAAAATAGCTTCCAGATCACAACAGCACAAGCCAAGCAACACAGCACCCTTTATAAAAGCTGACTATTAAAGGATAAAGGAGAAGAAAGGGAAGGAAAGGAAAGATGTAATCTGGAACTTTAGGGGACTGCACACCATTTATCTGTCACAGTCTCCTGGCTGGCTTGCTGGCTGATGACAAGAGCTACAGATGGAAAAGGTGGGAGGGAGTTAAACGGAAAGCTGTCCAGCTTTTCAGACTGTCAACAGCTCTTCTCTGTTATTTTTTTGTGAAGTTTTTTTTCAATTCCCCTGGGGAGAATTGTTCATAGCTTTAATTACTCTCAATTACTAAGAAAGAATATTGAAACAGAAAACAAAGACACAGCAGTTCTTCTCGGCTCCTGAATTCTGTTAGGATCATGTCCCACCCGACTCCCACCAGCTTCACAGGGACCCTCAGAGAACAATTGCAATAGGTCAGCACAATTTAGGAACAGCTTCTTTCAGGGTTTGGCCATCTGAAGTTCAATTATGAGCCAGAGAGACTCATCTTTTAATGAGATCAACACAATCCCAAACTGAAGCTTCCAAACCTGTTACACTGAGCTTGACCAGTGATGTTTTGTCTAGTGACTTTTTCTCTCAGGTTGAAACTCAACAATTCCCTCAGAACAGCCTGTACAACTGAAGAAAACTCACTAGAGCTAGATTTTGAATATGATATTGTTTTTCTTCCTTAGCCTTTTCCTTCCTATCTTCAAAAGCCATCTCAGTGCAAAGTGAACTGAAGAGAGTAATAAGGTTTGACAAAGATCTGAAGCCTAAATAACATCTCACCAAGGCAAAAAGTCTCCTGAGCCTTTTGTGATAAATAAATGGCATACTGTAAAACACAAATGAGCATCACTGTGGCTGTGATTTCATTGTCCCTATGGGGAACCTGTGCCTGGCACAGGGCCAGCCATGTAATTCAATACTGAGACAGGGCACACAAATGGACCTCGGAAGGAGGATCAATTTTAATGTAATCCCATCCACTAATCAAAAGAGACTGAGGGATTAACATTCACTAGGAAATGTCTGCTCAAAGTTGTCGTAGCTCATTGATAAAGATAGCTTTGTTTTAATTAAGATACAAAATGCCTATTCCAGGTCTAATTTTAGCAGCAAATAATCAGTTATTGATGATGTGTCTGGCTGAATTGTTTTAACCTCTCTAGAATATTTTTTTAACTAGGTCAGAAAATGCGGGTTGTTTTTTCTTACTGCAAGGAGACCACATACGCTCTTCATCCTCCCGGCATTAGTTGCCCATAGTTTCCTGTTTTCCCAATATTCATTGCTAGTCCCATGCTAAGCCTGACTCAGGACTTTCCATCCACCCCTGTCTATATCCACCTGCAAGGCTGTATCCCTTTTTATCTAGCCTATGCCATGCTGAAAGCAGCAAGTCAATCTGCGCCCCTCAAAAGGCCAGATGACGTCTCAAAAACTCAAGTAAGATGTGCCAAAAATAGTTATCTCCTGCATTATCTCATCAGAGAGAGAACAGAAAACACCATGCCTGGTCTAGGCTGGGTAAGTTTTCCAAAACAAGCAGCACTGACTTGCTTGTATCAGCAATGATGTGGCCAACAAGACCAAAGCAGTGACAGTCCCTCTGGGCTGGGCATTGGTGAGGCCACACCTTGAATCCTGTGCTCAGTGTCAGACCCCTCGTGACAAGAAGGACACTGAGGTGCTGGAGCAAGTCCAGAGAAGGGAACAGAGCTGGTGAAGGGTCTGGAACGCAAATCTGGTGATGAACCTGAGGGTGTTTAGCCTGGGAAAGGACACTCAGGGCTCTTAACAGTCAGGATATTATCCTCACTCAAACAAGTCTGCACAGTTTTTCTGCAAATCAGACACAACAAATGCTGGCCTCTGCCAGATCATGGTGGCAAATGAGAAACCTCTGCCATAATTTCACCAAATCTTGGCATAAACCCAGGTCTAGAATTGCATTTCACATCTGGAGCCTGTGTAACAGGCCACAGATGCAGTCGGTTTCATACACTCACTGAAATCATAGATTGTTTTGAGTTGAAAGAGACTGTAAAGACCATTCAGTTTCTACCCCTCTGCCATGGGCAGGGGCACCTTCCACTAGGCCAGGTTGCTCAGAACCCAAATCCAACCTGGCCCTGGACCCTTTCAGGGATGGGCTATCCACAGTTTCTCTGGGAAACCGGTTCCAGCGGCTCACCACCCTCACAGTGAAGAATGTCTTCCTAACATGTAATCTCTCCTCTCTTAGTTTAAAACTGTTATTCCTAGTAACAGATAGTCTTGTCACTATCTGCCCATGTTCCCTCATATTGATCTTAAACACTGAAGCTTGAATTTTCTGATCTGTGTCTTCTGATCTGACTCAAATCACAGCACATTCTTTTTCCCTAATGTTGGTGTTCAAGGAGCTATATACAAGCAGTCAGACCAAGAAGCAGAGACTAAATCCTACATGGCATCTCACAGCCTGACCAATCCTCTGCTGTTTTCCCACTTCCTTCATGCAGACAGAATAGTTTTAAGGTGTGATTTAACTTAAAAGCTCAGGCTTTACCTCTTTGATGAGCATCCCATCCTACTGCTGCGAGCTGTCAGTCCTAGCTCACCCTAGACCATATCCCAGGCCTGTGGGTAGCTCTTTGTTCCTACCTTGCCACCAAAGTACACGGCCTCTTCCCTTCCCACCCACTCATTTGCACTCAGCTGGTGCAACTGTGACTCATCCCATTCTAGTACAGACTTCAGAAACCTGTTCAAGGCATTTAATAACTCATCTCACCGTAGCTGTAGCCTTCATAATTAGTTGTGACCATTTAGAGAGGAACAATTTTAAAAATTGCCATTTCCTCTCACTTCTTTCCCTGGCTTAGAAGAGGATGGGGTCCTTCCAGAAGACAGCTGGTAGCAGAGATAAGAACATGTTCCTGCCTGACAAAATTGGTCCCCACCTCAGTATAGAATCAACCACAAAATCACAGAATGGGTCAGGCTGGAAACAGCCACAGTGGGGTCATCTGGTCAATCCTCTCTGCTCAAGCAGGGTCACCCCAGAGCACAGGCACAGGATTGTGTCCAGACAGTTCTGGAACATCGCCAGTGAGAGAGATTCCACACCCTTTCTGGTCTCTGTTCAGTGCTCAGTCGCTGCACAGGGAAGAAATTATTCCTTGTGTCCAGGTGGAACTTCCTGGGCATCAGTTCCTGCCTGTTCCTCTTGTCCCATTGCTGGGCCCCTGGAGCAGAGCGTGGTCCCTGCTCTGAGCCCTCCCTGCAGACACTGACAGGGATGAGGTCCCCTCTCAGTTGTATCTTCCCAACAGCCCCAGCTCCCTCAGCCTTTCTGCGTAAGAGAAATGGTCCAGGCCCTTCATTATCTCCACTGGATCTGCTCCAGCTCTCTCTTGTCCTGAGGAGCCCAGAATTGGACACAGCAATTCAGATGCCCCTCTCTAGGGCTGAGTAAAGGGACAGGATCACCTCCCTCAACCTGCTGGCAATCAATGACCCTCTTAAAGCACCCCAAGATACCTCTGGGTTTGGCCACAAGGGCACATCCAGGGGTCTGGATGGGTAGAACTCTAGAGGAAAAGAGAGGGATGGGAAAAAGCTGTCTTTCTAGAGAAAGATTATGAGATTTTTGAGAAACATAGATTGGTTATAGGCTGGAAGGTAGGGAACAAAGGTGTGGAGAGGAAGAGCAGTGAATGAAAAGAAGAACATGGACATTCTAGCTTCTTTTTCCAGAGAATACAGCAATCTCAAGCACACCTAAGATGAAGGGTCTAGATTTCAGTAAAGGTATGATGTTTATTTCTACAGCATTTCAGACCTGTTTAGCACCCAGAGCTGAACAGTTTACAGAGACAGAGAAATCAATCAACAGAGGGCATGAGCTGAGCTGGGCATCTTTGACACAAAAAAAGCACAAGGATAGACCCAGCTCAAGAACAGCCTTCCCAAACCAAACAAAAGGGAAGAAGGAGATTTAATTTTGAAAGGGAAGAACTACCCTCCAAAACCAGAGGCAAGTTATCACAGCTTTTTGTTCTTGTCTAATGAAACAAAGGGCAAAAGAAAAGGCAAATCCCTGAGAGCAGTACCTGGCAGTCAGCACAGTGGTTTGCTGGGATTGACTCCGAGTTGTGACAGAAATGTGGCAGGTTCTCACACAGGGACAGCAGAGACAAGGACAGGAGAAGAGTGCAAGACAGCAGGAGGCAATAGTCAGCACATGTCCATGAAATTGGAGATGGGCAGGACAAAGCTGCTGAAGCACCACTGAAGTCAGGAAATGTTCCAGTCTGGAATTATGCCTGGGCACATTAACACAAAGCAGTTATGGAACAGCATCATTTCAGAGAAGTTGAAGGCTATGAAAAAATTTTCCTTGTTTCTGCAGCAATCTCTTTATAGGACCTAGGGATAAGAATGGGCCCAAGCATTACAAGAAGCCCATTATATTGAGAGGTATTTTACGCAATTCTGCCTCCATTTTACATTAGATCTAGGGGAAGTCATGGAAGATGCTGGCAAAGAGGGGAAAGAGGGAGGATAAGCTGTGACGAGGGGTTTCTAATCTGAAAGAATAAAAGAAAGGAAAATGCCCATTGGAACTTTGCTACCTTTCACCTTCCCATTCTAAACCTGTCATCATGAACACTGGGGTTTTAACAATTACCATTTACAATCACAGCTACATGATGATGGAAAATATTAAATCCTATTATGGCACAATGGGGGTTTTTCTTGAGAGAGACACTGAATGTTTTAACCTCCTTTGGCAATGCAGATTCGTCTCCTTTGAGCCCTGGAGAAGAGATTGCTAATAATTGATTTATTATAGGACAATTTTGCCATGCAGACAGAAGAGAAAAAAATGTTCTAGTTTTGTTTTCCATTGTCACAAGTATCTTATTTTTCTGTGCATATACTGAGCCCTGGAATTCTGCAGTGCCTTTGCATTTCCTTCCTCTCCATTTCCCACATAGAGTTCAACATTCTTATTTCTTACACCCTGAATAAATGGAACTTTAATTTTTGCTAAAGAAAACCCCAAAGCCTAAAAAAATTCTAAGGAATTTAATTAACAGGTTGGGTTGAGTATTTATTTTTTTTTCCTAACCTTTTTTTTTTTTCCTAATGCAGCATCAAACCCAGACTTTCTGAATGCTTTTAGCAAGGAAGGCACTGTGACATTTAAAAAGCAAATGCAGAATACGTGTTCCATGTACTAAAGCCTAGTGTTATGTGCACTATGACCTAAGAATTTCAGTACTGATAGAAACAAACATAAAATAAATAGAACCCTAGGAACATCTCTGCATATGGAGAGGGATTTATGACCCAAGAAATAGATGCTAGAGTTCACCTTTTCACTTCAGAATACTGGAGACAAATACCACATTGCAGTACTAATGACAGAGGCTTCAATGAAGAGGTGAAAAATCATCCTGAAATTACAAATTAGACAACTGCATCTATGGAACAAATTGGCAAGATACAGACTGGAAGGGTGGTCTGCAAGATGGGCAGGAAATTGGCTAAAAGGCTGCACTCAAAGAGTGGTGATCAGAGTGTGTCCAGCTCTGGTCCCCAATGTCAAGAAAGACACAGAAAAACAGGAGAGGCTCCAAAGGAGTGCCATGACCTGACCTCTGAGGAATGACAGGAGGAGATCTCTGCCCTGGAGAAGAGACACCTCAGGGGGAATCTCATCACATTATTCCAGTAACTATTCCTGGGTAACTACTAAGAGGACAGTGTTTCTTCATGAGGAACCACATGGAGAAGGAAAGGGAAAATGGTTACAATTTACACCAGAAAAGGTTTCATCCCTGTATGAGAGGAAATTTTTACAGTGAGAATAATCATTCCCTGGAACAACCCTGCATGGTCATGGTAGAGCCTCTGTCTCTGGAAGTTTTTTAGATGTGACTGGGCAGGTTATTACATGATCCCTCCTTGGTTCCCCTTCCTACAAAAGACTGGACTCAATGAACTTTGGGCATCTCTTCCAACCAGGGTCATGGTATGAAAATGAAAAGTTTAAAAATGTGTTTCTCAGCAGGTATATTTTGTTATAATTTCTCTCAGATATTGCATGATGCAAAAATGAACCAGGTGAGATTCTTTCCTTTTTCTCAGTCCCTGTGACCTCCGTTTAAAATCTGACTTCAAAGTCATTCTCTCATCCTCTAACCACAAATGAAGCACTTTTCCCTCTCTTCCCCATTTGCATTTTTAAATTTTCTTCTGATATTTTTTTCCTAGTTTTGGGAGGGGTTTTTTGGCTTAGTTTGATTTGGTTTACTTTTTTCCAAGTTGTATAGTTTAAAAGTGGTTGGCTGAGGTTTTTTTGGTGGTTTTTGTTTTGTTTTGGGTGGTTTTTTTGTTTGGTTGGTTTTTTGTGTTTTTTTTTTTTTTTTTTTTACTCTACATTCAAAGTAATGCCTTTGACTTTCACAGAATGCTAGCTTTCTCCTGTAATTAGGAAAATAAAAGAGACAAGTTTAAATTGTTTCACTTTCTGTTATTCTAGGTACTCAGCAGTTGGTTCTGCAGGGCACAACTGCACCCAGATTGCCAGAAGGGCTACTCTGTTAATATCAAAACAGAGTGCAAACCTTTCTTATCCAATAGGAATTTTTTTCCATCGACTTTGCAGAAACTGAGAACATGAGTACCTCACCCTTCAGCTAAGCATTTCCTTAATTCTCAGCTGAAACAACATTCATTTCACTCAAACCAAAGCACAGAAACCAATATGAATTCTGGTCACCTGCTTCTGGAGCCTCCTGCTTGTGTGCTATGGACCCTTGGGAGACAGTGACCAAATTAAAATGCAGCACTTCAGGAGAAGCCACGCTCCTGGTGAGACTTTGCAATGTTTTGAAGAGCACGCCCATGGGACCTGTAGCAAGAAATTCTCAGGCTATGAGTGGGTGGGTTGTTTGTGTTCAGACTCCAAATGAAAGCCCTATATTTCCCACAAAACTTTTTGACAGAAGTAAAAATATTTTGGTGGATCAGAAACACTGTGTCTCAGTGAATCAACTTTCCATTTCAGATTTTTTTTTAATGTAAATAGCTTATTTTTCTAAAACAATTGCATTTTGACATTTTAAAAAGTGTTTCAAAACAAACAAACTCTGAACTTTCCAACTGGATCCCTTAATTTCCAGATTTTGCCCTCAACAAATTCTAGATCCATACTTCCCACAGGTTCATGTTAATTGAAGTTAAAACATTTTTAATTGCCAATAATTTCACTGTAGGGAAAACAAAGAAGCATGATTAATTTTTCTATTCACAAATAATCTTCTTCCCAGTTCTTATACAGCAAATATTCTATTTATTCACAGCAGATTTTATTTCCTAGAGTATCCATACACAAAAAAAGATTTTCTGAATGCTTTCTTTCCTCTCAAGTAGACAGAACTTATTTTTAAGCCAGCAACGGCTATGAATCATGTAAGTTAATTCTTTCCATTGTACATTACTTTGTATTCATCAACAGAGAATTTCATCTTCTTTCAGGCAGCTTTGTTAAGGTGCCACAAGTCTCACCTAGGCATAATAATTCTGCATTTTCTACCATCTTTGTTACATTGTTGATCATTAAATCAATGATCTAAAAAAAAAAAAAAAAAAAAAAAAAAAAAAAAAAAAAAAGGATGCATTCAACAGTGATTTGCAGCTTACAATAGATGTGCTGAGATTTAACAAATATTCATAAAAAAACAAGATAAATATTGCCTTTAAAATTAAAAAGGAGGAGTTAGCCTTCTACCTCAGCAGTTCCTGTGCAACAGACTGAAGCAGCAAAATGTTTAAAGGAATAGTTCAGGCTCCTGGTGATCAGCCCCCCTCTTGACCTCTTGCAGATCCTGAGCAACCCAGTCTAGTGGAAGGTGTTCCTACCTGTGGCAGGGGAGTTGGAATGAGATGATCTTTGAGGTCCCTTTCCAACTACAGCTGTTCTGGGATTCTGTGGTCTATCCTACCAGAACAACCACACAAACCAAGTGAACAGCACTCACTGGGGAGTGCATTGCACTGCAGCAGAGACAGAAGGAAACAACCATTACAGTGGTTTTCTTAACATATTGTCAGCAATGTCTAAGAGGACACAGGAGTAAAAATTTCTGGGACAAGTTTCTAGAACATATCATCCAACTGGATGATCAGCAGCACCAGCACAGCAGTGCAGTGGGACCGTGTAACCACAGGCTGGAGAAAGTTCACAAAGGTCGTGGAGATTTTGAAGCTCATAGCAGAAAAACATGTATTTCACTGATAGCTAAAGCCACTCATCATCTTTAGCAGCAAAGCATCTCAGCAGCCTGTGCACCACCAGCCACAGCCAGTGAGGGCACCTCAGGCTGGGCTGGCACAGCACACTCCCAGCTGGACAGTGGCTGTATGAGAGATGCTGGTGTGTGGCACTTGAGGCACAGTGACCGTGTCTTACAAACACCATCCAGGGTGACAGGCCTGGGTGTGGAGTGGGGGAGGATAGCCATGGGCCAGGGGCTTACTTTACTCCTTGGATTCTTGATTTTTTTTTCTCTCAATTCTACACACTTCAGGCTTTAGGTATTCACCTGGCATCATAATGCTGCTCTCCTTGACTTCAACAAGAGTCAGAAAGACTTGCAGTGCATGAGGCAGGATAAATCTGCAACCACACACCTTGGAAGTTCAGGCTCTACAGTAACAAAAGGAAAATTCCAGGAGAGTTCTCATAGAGACAGTGATGGCTAAGCCTCACAGAAACACAGAATCATAGAATGTCCTGAGTTGAAAGAGACCCACAAGGATAATTGAGTCCAACTCCTGGCCCTGTATAGGATGTCCCAAGAATCCCACCATTTGCCAAATTGTCCAAGTATTGTCCAAATATTTTTTTAACTCTGTCAGGTTTGGTGTTGTGACCACTTCCCTGGGGAGTCTGTTCCAGTGCCTAACCACACTCTGGATGAAAATCCTATTCCTAATATCCAAACTAAACCACCCCTGACAGCTTCCTGCTTGCTGGAGAAGAGATCAGTGCCTGCTCCTCATCTCCCCCTCACAAGGAAGGTGTGGACTACAATGAGGTCTCTCCCCTCAGCCTCCTCTTCCTCAGCCTGAACAAGCCAAGTGACCTCAGCTACTCCTTGTGTGGCTTCCCCTCCAGGTCCTTCACCTTCTCCACAGAGAATTTCCAATAGCTCTATAGCCTTACCTCCTCAGACTCTCTTATTGCCACTCTAAAGCAGCTGTAGGAATTAGACCTTCAGGTGCAATCCTTTCCACAAGTTTGTTGATTTACTTAGTACCAGACATACATCATCCTTTTGGAAATCAGCTTCCAACTCCTTTTCTTTCCCCAAAAAGAATAAGCTATTAAGGTACAAATAGGAACTGCTGGTGAATAATGGAAATTTCCTCCATTAAATGTGTTTTGTTTTAGTTTTTTTTCTCTTAATGTGCAGCCATAACCCCTGCAAATACCAGAAGCATGCCTATTGCTTTAAGAGGATCTGTGTGTTCCCATAAATGCACCTACACAAAGTGCTAAATTACTCTTCCAAACAAAGGGTACAGCATCTCTGAACCACCACAGAGGTGTGCATGAGCTGTCTCTGAAGCAGCTCTCTCAGGGGCAGGGGCAGATGCTGCTCTGCTTGGGCTAAAGCACCCTTCCCAGCAGCTGTGCATCCCAGTGATGTCCTGCTGCAGCTGGGCACCAGGCTGAGCAAGTTATTGTGCTTCTGTTATCCAAGCTGGCTCATGGATTTTGCATTTTTCAAGTTCAAATGCTGTTTCAGAACAGGCTACATTTTTGCAGATATGCCATTTATTCCCTGATTATATCTTAGAACCAAAACCCTTTACCATGCATAATGTGAAGCAATGCTAGGATTGCTTCACCATTTTTCCCCTGTGCTAGTCCAGCAACCAGCCAGGAGTCCAGAGTGGGGCATCACACAGAGGAATGTGATGGCAGATCACAGGAAATGTGATCTTGCCACGCAAAATGCCAGAACAGACTGGAAACCTGAAAGCCAAAGGCAGTGGGAATGTGTATGATTGATTGAAAACAAAATATCACTATGCCATAAAGACAAGTGAGAAGGGTGTTTGGAAAAGAGGGATAAGGCTCTGGATGTCTGTCCTCTGTTCCATAATTTGACAGTAAATAAATTTACACTCGGTAAAAGGACATACATCTACAGTGCACATGGCTGTTCCTCAATTACTTGTCCAGGCTCCTGTTCAGACAGTGAAGACAAGGCTTGAGCATGATTTTTCTGTCCTGAAGTATGCATTTTAAAAGAGTTATCAGGGTGGTGCCATAGAAATATCTGTTTCTCTGCCCTGTCCACAAAAAAAAGCTGGCGTCTTCTGTGAATGAAGTTGATTCTACTAAAGTAAACTAAAATATATTCCACTGATGATCAGAATCTCAGAAAAAATGCACTCCTAGGCCTGAGCATTACCACAGAAGAATTATCAATGGTGTTTCAGCATGGAGATCCTTATGTAAAAGGTGAGAGGGGATGAGCAAATTTTATTGCAGTTCAAAGTACTCCAAGATTATGTGAACAGTCCCCAAAATTAAGGGGGCTGGGGAAGGGCACAGCATTTATCCTCTGATGGTCTGGCTGGACAAACTAAAGTATCACAAGATATGCCAGAGCCCTCTAATTTTTTACCTGTGCAGCCATCAGAGGAAATATTCTCACCCAATGCAAGCCTGCATTCCACAGTGGGAGCAAATGCAGGGGCACCACCTCCAGAGAATTTAACTCCAAAGGTGGGATGAAGGCAGAAAAGAGGGTTTCTGATAAGAACATTATCCCCATCACAAATGCACCATGGTTGAATAACCATCTTTGATTATGAGATGAATTGGAATGGACAGTGCTTATAACCAAGATACACTTCAGCATGCACATGGTATAGCTGGTAGCATATACAGATTTTAAATCATATATCTTTCTTAAGACTAAGAAATACTGTTCTTTCTAGCCAGAATAGGCTACAGGGATTCTGTTGCCAACCATAACATATAAAAGAACCTATAAAATTACAGTCACACACTAAGGCATATGTCTCACATTTAACTTAATGTTTATCTTGTCAGGAAATTCAGCTAGACCATGCCAACATTTTGTTTCATTCATGCTGTCTTCAAAATCATCTGTTGTTGAGGGAGGAAAAAGAAGGAGAGAGGAAAGAAAATGTAACAGAATGATCCATATATATATATGTATATATACACATATAAAAGGGACAAAGTTCAAAACAATCTCATAAATAAGATTCAAACTCAAAAGTATCATAAAAAGGATTCCATAGTAACAGTATTCACCTTTACTTTATTTTGCATGGATTGAAGTTGTCATCCTCAATTTCATCTGAAAAATAATCCAAGATTCTAAAATTCTAAGTTCCAAAATGTGCCCTTTTAATATCTACAACATGAAGTGGACTCCTTGATTTCTGATAAGCCTTATTCTGCTGAAAGGTTTTGTGGGTTTTGGTGCTTAGGAGGTCACCTTCACACACTACAGACCTGGCATCAGCCTCTCCTGAAGAACATGCTCATAAGAAATATCAATTGGAAATTGCAAGAAAAGCAAAAGCGTGAAATGGCAGCTACTTCTTTCAAAATTATCTAAAATATCTTTATTTCCCTCATATTAGGAAAAATATTTCTTTACTTAAAACACAGCTTACACAAGTAAATAATTCATCATCATGAATTATGTAGAGATATGTGGACTTAATATGTTTACAAGTCCCAAGCTGTTTTACAAAAGAGAGAATATTTATATAATTTGCCCTCAATCTCTTTTTAAAATGTTCCTGTGATGTGAGGGCTCTGAACATCAGTGGCACTGGTCCTGAAAGAAAAGCTTTTATAAGCAGAGCATTTGGTGGGAAGATGAGACCAGTGGGAAATGACTAGATAAGGTGATCTTTTCTTAGCAATTGGTGATTATTGCTGCTGAACAAGATGATTCTACCAAAAGCCATCTTGTAAGCCTTGGGTTATCTCAGGTATGGTAAAAGGTCTCCAAAGCGGACAAAATTAAGTCACTGACCTGAGGCATTATCTCCCAGAACAGCCATCTACCGTGGACAGACACAGGGCAAGCCAGACCCACTCCATTGCCAACGTCAGCACTTTCCCCCGGCACTGCACATCCACAAGTCCCCAGAGGAAGCCACTTATGCTGAGGAGTAAACCTGCCATTGACAGCCCAAGAAGGCTTTTGATAAGTTCGTTTCCACCTCTGTCATGCTCTGCACACCTCTCTCCTTTCAGAGCTGCTGCCAGTTTCCCCTGAATATCTCCACAGTCAGAAGTCCTCATGGAAATGCCCTTTGCTGCCAGACTCCCTCTCTCTCAAAACTCTCTCTGAAAGCTCCTGATGACCCTGATCCTGACAATTCAGGAAATTTTAGAGGCCACTCACTTTCTGTTATAGATGTATAAAAAGCTGGACTAGATAAAACCCTAAGAAGGCTGGTCTGACCCCACAGGTGACCTTGATTTTAGCAGGTGATTGGAATAGATGTTCCTTCCAACCGGAATTATCCTATGAAACTATACTGTGAACAAAAATAGTTTTTTGCTATTCACTTCATCAGAGAGTAAGTACAATAGCAGTCTCAGAAAGAAGCTCAGACTGGCTAAGAAAGACAGACAAGGAAGCTTGTCATTCCTGGTGCTCCCTTTCTTAAGGCAACCTCAACTCAGAGAAGTCCACAAAAGAAATACCTATCCCAAAAGAAAAAACTCTGTGCTTTGCCTCCTCTGTCTCCAGCTGAACCCTCAAACTCCAAAGAGTCCCAGAGGAGACACAAAGGAGATTGATATCCTTGGATCTCCTGGCTGTAATAAAGCAAAAAAAAAAAAAAAAAAAAAAAAAAGCTCAGGTGCATTGTGGAAAGGGCTTACCTCTGTGTTGGATTTTACACAACCAGTTCTGTTAGCTGTCATTTCTTTGTGCAATATCCTGACACATTCTGCTCTGAAGGAGCACCTGTGTTGTACAGGAAGCAGGGACCTGACTTTGGGAGGGGAAGCAAGGCAGGAGTGATGATGCAGCCCCTGTATTCCTCCTGCCTGCAGGTGTGGTGAACAAAGTAGCTACAGCCACATCCTCATCCATTCCTATCCCAGCCACAGGTCTCTTAGTTCTCAAACAAGTGAAGGAGTCCCACCGCAGCCGGGTTTTATGACACATAATGCAGGAATCTCAAATTAGAGCATTCAGGCCTTGCTTCTTGTCTTTACTGTCTCAGCACTCTGTGTTTGTATCCTTTATCTCAAGACAATGTCTCATCATTTGTGCCCAACACAGTCAATTAACTCCCTCTTTTCACCAAGCACTTTTCCTCATCTCAGCAGTGCTGGGTTAGAGGTTGGACTTGATGATCTTAAAGGTCTTCTCGAACTTAAATTGTTCTATGATTCTATGATTCATCTACAAAGTGTTCCTCACCTTTGATCTACCATCTGACAATGCAGCAGATATCCATGTTGCGCTGCTGATTCTGGCATTAGATGTGTCCTAATTTCATCTAACTAACCTATTTCAGGGTACCCTATCCCCACTACATCTGGGCTGCTTTTAGCTCATTGTCATGGAGATTTTGAAGCTCATAGCAGAAAAACATGTACTTGCCAAACTGAATTTCACCCATGTAGAGCCAAAGTGGAGAGGCTGGGTAAAACCCAGGAGGTGGTAAGAAAAAATTAGATAAACCTCTTTGACCACATTGTGCAGCAATAACTCCAAAGCTCATAATTCAGCAGCAATCTTGACATCTGGTGTTTGTCCCCAAGCAGGAGCAGGGAGCAGTGGAACAGAGTAGCCATGGTTACATCTCAGTCAGTCACTCCCTTGTCGTTGGGTAATACCATGATCACAAAGTCCCACCCTGGGACAAACTGGCTTAACAAGTCATCTGGTGCAGCCCCTTTCACCCTATATAGTCTGTTTGTGACGCTGGATAATGATTAACTATCCAAGGATATTAATTAACTTGCTCTGAGGGGTATTCCACACCTAAGGCGACGTTAGGCAGTCTCTCAAAGGAACCACCACAGAGCACTGCAGATCCAGCAGCTGCCAAAAACAAAGGGAAGCCATTCCCTCCACTGCCAGTGTCCAAAAGGTGTTCAGCACGTGCTGCTATAGGCAAGAGGGTTATGCTGGTGTGTATTTTTAGTTCAACTGGCAGCGACTATTTCTGCACTCCGATATCTGAGGCTGAGCTATCCCACCTTCTGTTTCTCCATCAGGGTATTATTATTAGCTGCACTAAACCAACAAGCTCCTCAGCACAGCAAGTTTAATAAAGCACTAATGTCACCCACTACCAACGCAAGGCACCTAAAGAAAACAAGACCTAATTTACAGTGCTACGAAAAATTAGCAAGAGTCTGATGATCTTTCCTCACTAGTCTTTTTCACTGGATTTTTTTTCTTTTTTTTTTTTTCTTTTTTTTCTAACAATCTTTCTTCTATCTTCAGACAAAAGAATTGATGCAATCCAAAAGAATTGAAGCAATCCAAATGAATTGATGCAATCCAAAATCTATTCCTCCCTTCCCTACCATAAAAGAAAGAACACATCTAAGAGCTTTTCACGTAACCTTCTGGAATTATATTCAGCTGCATTTTATCCCTTCATCCGTATGGACTTCTTTCAAAAAAAAGTTGCCTTGATGAAAAAATGTCTTTCTGCCTTATCCCTCTTCTGTCTCACAATGTCCCTGACTTTGCTGCCTGGTTCCCCAAGCAAAGATGAGGAATGTTCAGGTGGTTGTGATATCCCAGGCTAAAACAGCAGCTTGACTTTGGTCCATCCATGGCAGCCAACAAAAGCTTTTCAGCCGAGAGGGTTCAGGCTTCCATGCCTTTTTCAAACAACAATCTCTTCACAGCCTTGTGCATTATCTTTCCTTCTGAAAAGACTTTTGTGCACGGGGATGACTCCTGCTGTTCCTGAGGTCAGTGGCAAACATCCCACAGCCTCCAGTGGTGCAAGGGCTGGGTGGCTGTGAAGCAAAGCACTCTAGAACATCACACAATGAGACTTTATTTCCTTTAACATCTACCAGGTCAAACTGCACCCTCACACAGCTCAGCCTAAACACAGCTGCAAAGGGAGAGGGAAATGGAGAGAAAACAATGAGGCGCAAAGAGAAAAGAGAAGTTTTCAGCTGAGATTTTAAACCAAGACAGGCAGGAAAAGAAAATAAATAATACTGTGTGACTGCAGGGCGTGGAACAGGTTTATTATGCAGGGCAGTGTATTCTGTAAGCACCTGTAAGAAGAGATACTTGCAGCAGCAGACTCTGCTCAGTTCACATGAAATCCATCTGCCTTGTCCCACAGAGATCCTCATGTCCTATGACATGGGATTGTTGGGCCCTAAAAGCAGAGAGGAGCTCTGCAGATGTGAGCCAGTACCTGCAGCACTCAGGTGCTCAATCACACAGAGGGGGACCAGTTGCTACAGGTACTGGCAGACTTCCAGCTCAAAACCTGTAGCCCAGAGTCCTCTGCAGAAACCAAAATACCGTAAGAACTCAATTTTTTTAAGAGCATACAGATCCGGAAAAGCAGCATACAAAGAGATGCGATCTCCCAAAAGTGGGTGTTGCCCCATTCTGCCCCATCACCTCTGAAACAAATGGGAGACTTTTTATGAAAATAAAATCAGTGGTTTCATGCAGACACCTCCAAGCTGACACTTAAAAGCCAAGGGCCTATTTAGTAAAAATATGAAGTTATATCATCTATAGGCATCATCTCCCTGCAATGAGGTCAAGTTAAAGCCACTGAGCAGAACAAGAGGCTAGGAATGGAAAGGAGGAGATAATTTAACAGAGATGGAAGTTTTTATACTGAAAGACCTCTCTTGTCCAGGATTCAGTGGATGGAAGTTCTGGTCCTTTTGCTCTTGTTTTTAAGGAATCATTCTCATACAGCAGCATTGCTTTTCTTGCTGCCACAATGGTATTGGCAGTATGGCAGTATGACAAATTGACCAAGACACAACCAACATTTCACTCAAGCCACATCCTCCAAATAATACTCACGTTCTTTAGGGTCATAAAAAGGTAATGTGACTGTGCTTGCCAGCCTCAGAAATAAATGCAATGTTAACAATGAGAGAAACCAAAATTACACATTAGAAAATGGCGCAGAGCTGGATTCCTTCCCAGTACAAATCTGCACAGCAATACAACGGGGAGATTTTTTTGTCCAGCTAGCCGGACTAAGAAAGAGCCTGGTCCTCCCCAGGCTGCTAAATGGTGACATCAGGGTCTTAATAGCACAGGTGGCCTTGGTAGGACCTACCAAGCCAAGTTACAATAAGAAAGTCCCACTTGTCATTGTGCTGCATTCTGTGAATCTTCCAAAGCCAGTGACCAGAGTTTGAAGTTTCCATGTAATAAGACAAACATCAATTTACTGTCACACTACTACTATGCTTTTTCAGTACAAGTCTGTTGCTTAATACCTGCAGTTTCACCTCTAAATTTCAGTGGAGTGCATAAGGTCTTAGCTAAGCATGAAAACATCACATAGCTAACAAATAAAAAGGAATTATAATGAATATAACTACTATAGATAGACAGATAGATAGAGATATATAC
This sequence comes from Sylvia atricapilla, assembly GCF_009819655.1. Lineage (NCBI taxonomy): Eukaryota > Metazoa > Chordata > Aves > Passeriformes > Sylviidae > Sylvia > Sylvia atricapilla. The sequence continues at coordinate 147,641,761 of NC_089140.1, forward strand.
ATATATATACATACATACTAGATATACTACTACAAAATCAAGAATCTGGTGGGTATATATACCAGGAAAAGGTCAAAGTACTGCTTATGTTGCCTTACTCCCATGATCCTAAGGATGAGAAAACACAACAGGTAGGAAGAGCGTATCAGGATATTGCATTTATCTGCAGTGCCTCGTGCAGTAAGAGAAGTAAACTTTGTGAGTCCCTCTGTAACCACTGAAAATGATCTTAGTACTGAAACATACCTAGGTCAGAGATGTGGGGGCTATAGAAACAAAGAATCCACACCAAGGCATGTCTGAACCTGAGAGAGAAGCAGAAATGCCATGAGATTTATGGCAGATTTGTAGGAGGACCAGAGAGAACTCCCCCCTGACAAAAGGATTCTCTTTCAATATGGGACAGCACATGGATGTCAGCAGCATCTGAGTGCATAAAATAAAGAAATTCTTCCTTTTACACTTTGATTGGATGCTCCATCTGCAGCAGTTGAACAGGGAAGAAATAAAACTGCTGAATAACAGAGTCCTTAACATTGCAGGCACTAATAATAGGATTAGAGAGAGAATAAAATCATATCCTCTTGGATTTGGAACATTTGGAGGAAGCCAGCTTCTGACTCACTCTCCCAACAAGTAGAGATCAGGCATGTCACGGTGCTGACCTTCTGAAGGAGGATCAGCCCAACAGCCACAACTGCCCAGGTGGTTCCAGCCCATCCCCTCCTGGAGCAGTGTTAGCAAAGGTCAGGCTACATCACAGGCCATGAGGTTCTTGCAGCATGTCAGGCACTACCAGCAGGCAAGGGAGGGGACTGAGGGCAGGGGAGACCAGAGGAAACACACACAAAGTGAGACACCTGCACTGTTTGTGCTCAGGGACACACTCCTGTCAGAGCTGTGCTGGAGGAAACACAGACACTCAAATTGGCTCATCAGTGGGGGAAGAAGGTTTCAAACCATGAGCAAGGAAAGTGATGGACCCCAGGGGTGACCCAAGGCTTACCCTGCCTGAGCCAATAGACCAGGAAGGAATTATAACCTTCCTGAGTGCTGGACACAAAGTGGACACAAAGGTTCCCATTGTAGCATCACGGGTATCAGTTAGACTAATAGAACCCACCAGGAGCTCTCTGACTCTGCAAGAAGATGAAAAGTGACAAAAAAAAAAAAAAAAAAAAAAAAAAAAAAAAAGGTTATTTCTGTATCAAGTATGGATTTGGTACTTAATTTTAAGGGAACCAAATAGACAATGTCCAGTTTCTAATGTAAAGATCCCATTGGCCCCCTCTTCACAGGGAAAACTTTTCCATGGTTAAGTGTCTGTCTTATTAAACAGTGAATCTAGCCAACCACAATAGAGTGTAAAGGGAAAAAACATAATATTGCAAGAGGCAAAATAACAGAATGTGATTACTGAATAGAATAATAATCAGCAGTGTATACATAGGCTCAAAAAAAATGAATAGCATTGTTAAACTAAAGGCAAGGTACAACATTCTTCTTCAAATCATCTTTTGCTTCAGCTTACTACACAGCAGGATTTGGAAAAAAAACATTTTTCTTACTTAAAAAAAAAAGAAAACAAAAATGGGAAAAAAAAAAGGAAAAAAAGGAAAAGAAAAAGAAAAAGAAAAAAGAAAAAAAGAAAAAAAAAAAAAAGGAAAGGTAAAAAGGAAAAAAAAAAAAGCCACCACAACAAAAAAATCCCAAACCCTGGCTGCAACATTTTCAAAATTCCTGCCTCAACCTGTTGGCAAATGCTTACTTTAGAACAGCAACTCCTGTATAAGTCTTCTTTTGTTCTGAGCTCTGAGAGCCACAGTGGGTGACTAATGAAAATTAGGAGTGAGATTTTAAAAGATGCTTAGTTATATCATGAGATATAATTTTTCCCCCTTAGATTGGTGCTAGGGAACAATAAGTGAGCATTGAGGGAGCAGCTTTTAACAGCCGTGCACAAAACAAAAGAAAGACCATGTTCCTGTCCATTACTAAACTAATAAAACATAATAGAAAAAGCCATAGGGGAAAATGAAAAAAAATCTCTCCGAAGCTTTCCAGGTTAAGCAATGGAAAAAGCTGCAGGGCTGAGGGACACTGAGAATTAAATACCGGATATCTGAGGTGGGGAACATCCCTGCTGTTTCCACTGATATCAGCCTCAGCACCCTGGCTTTCCATGAGCAGAGGATCCTGTAGATCCTCTGTAGAGGATTTCTATGGCCAAGCAGTGCTCATGGAAACATCAAGCTTCTCTGCCTTATCCAGACTCACTTCTAACAGAAGTTTTCAACCCTGTAAGCAATCAAAAGTCCACGTATGAATTCTGGCTTCTCTGTAATCACCTGCCCACTGCTAGCAGCAAAGTAGGACTGTGTAGGAATACTTGCAGAGCGTTAATGTGTGATACCTAGAGCCCTCTGACCTTCAATCATCTGCTTGTGCTGCTGAGAGGGTCACTGCTCTGTGCCTCACTGAGCTGCCCCTGGATTATGCACTGTACATCTCTGCAACACATGTAAACAGGATTGTGGCTCTGTTACTGGTTTCTCAGTGTCAGACACATGATCAGGTTTGTGCTGTTTTTACAGGCATTTTGACAGGCACTTTTATTCCCTCTCTGTTATTACAAAGAAGTCTCGAGATTCAAATATTCTCTGCATTTGCACCAAACACGAAATGTCAAACAAAAATACACCGTGTAATGTGCCCAGACTCTTAAGAACTGTAGCCCTACAGTGGTTTACTTACAATGTAAGTACCCAAAATCATCCTCTTCAATTAACCTTGGTGTCTGTGAGCCCTGTCATTACCATGTAACAAAGAGACCCTTGTAGAGAAGACCTGCTGTGATGAGGTCAAGATCCTCGAGAAATTATATTTCAAATCGAAGCACTGACTCCAAATAACTGCCTGTATTTTCTTTTTCCATCCTTTACCTTATCAATCTCCCTTGGAATGGAATATAATTCCCAGGTAATTTTTACAGCATTTCTGCATAAGAACTGGGCGTGAGGTCCTGCCTACCCAAATTCCTTATTCTGTAGCTTGCAGGAGGAGAACATTTGTAAACATAGAGGAAAGGTGAGTGCAATTCTGCCCTCTGTTCTGTACCTATAAACTTAAATTGTATCCCAGCTCCCGCTGATTTTAGGAGGATCTATAGATGCAGCGAAATGCGGGACTGGGACTAAAAACCACTCTGATTTTCAAATTGGGTTGAACATGAGAAACAGGTGCCTCATAACCTATGTCCAAAGATATCCATAAATATTCATATATATATACACACAAGTATACGAATAACTGCGTTGGGTCATACCCAGAGCATCCCCATGTTTGAATTAGGAAGCATTTCCAGCTACACAGATAAGGATGATTTAGGGAGGACAAGGGACACCAGAGAGGAAGAACAGGGTTTTAGAGAAGGAGACAGAGACAGCAGCAGCGTCAGATCTCTTTCTCCTTACTGCTGACAATAATAAACAAACAAAGAAATAAAAATAGTTCTGTGGAAGTGGAAAGAGCTCTCTGCAGTCATTACACAGCAAACACTCACAGCTTAAACACTTGGCTTAAACTTACTTCTTATTGTCCCCCCCTTCATGCTCCTCAGACATACGCACTCATCCTCGTCTATTTGCCTGCACAAGGACACTCCACAGCTTTGTACCTCTTCTGTTTATAAAATGACAAGGACTGCCCTCATGTGCTTTTGGATCAGAACTATTCTTCCTACCTTTTGAAATGTACCCACTCCACGCTTTTTCACAACAGATGAAGCGAGCATCTTTTACCGTGTGGCCATCAGACGCACATCTTTGAGATAATTTTTTAATTTATTTATTATTTCTTAGGAGTTTAAAGGTTTTAGAGCAGTATTTTTCAATTCTATACATACATATATTCTCAGGTATCACTGCATTGAAATCATAATAATTTAGTGTGATTTTAAAGCACTTAAGGTGAATCTGACAGTTGTGGACTACAGTGAGGTTTCTAGTCTTGTCTCTACCTCTCTGCTTTACAGCTCTCTGCTGAATACAATGAGAGAGATTTATTTGTAGAGTGGGTAGAGACAGAAGTGCGTTGTCGCATAATTTTTTTTTCTTTAAGGGTTATTAATTACCACATCAACCTTTGCTCCACTGCTGCTGCCCACTTTTATTTTAGAAGCGCAGCCGTTCCCCACTCTGATCACACTGCCCCCCCCCCCCCCATCCCATTTTCTAACAACCTTTCAGAACCTTATTTATTACTCCTTATGTATCTGGGTGGAGGAGAGAGAGAGAGGGACAGTATGGCAGAGATGGGGAACACGAGCTGGAAAACACGCTTGCCTGGAATTGTCATCACACTGCTCCTGGAAGGAGCAAGGCGGAAAACTCACAGCCAACACTCGCACGCAAACACACGCCAGGCACACAGCACATCGATCGCGGCGAGTTTGTGAGAGCCCCACAGCTCTTACCTGGGTTGTCTGGGCTCTCCCTGCAGTGCAGCTCCCTCAGCTCCCCCTGCCCTATTCCCGCGGGGAGCAGTGGAGCCGGGGCTGTGCCCGGGGGCCGCTGCGGGTTGGGGTTGGCAGCAGCTGGCTGCAGCCTCGGCTGCCGGGCTCTGGCTCCTGCCAGGGCTGCTGCTGCTGCTGCTGCTCCTGATGATGCCGAGGAGGAGGAGAGCCGAGTGAGGAGGAGGAGGATGCTGGCGGTGATGCTGTTGCCATGGTTACCCAACTCGGCGGCGGCACCGCTCAGAGCAACAGCTGCCCCAGCACCCAGATCTGCTCGATGCCACGGCTGCCGAGCAGCCCTCGATGTCTGGGCACAGGGACGTCACCCCGGAGCCCCTCTCCATATGGAAAGTGGCAGCCGGGAGGATGGAGGTCACTCCTTGGCACGGTTTTGGGGCTCTGGGGAAGCAGATGGAGTGATGCATCCAAAATGTTTGCATTCTGCACTTGTCGGCAAAGAGCTCACTGCCCTGCAAAGGTCAAACACCAGCTTCCAGGAGGGAGAAGTTTCCTTTTTTTAGGGGGCTCTTGCATTTTTATAAAGATCTGAACAAGACCAGCAAAGCTGGGGAAGGGAATGACTTTCAAAGTTGCTGCTGTGATGTAATTTTAAACTTTTTTTTTTTTTTTTTTTTAAATTAAGGGCCAACCCTCTGCCTTTAAATTGGGACTTAAAAGTTACTGTCTTATCATGTAAAGGTTTCTTTGCATAGAGAAGTCCCCCTAAAAGTGAGTTCCTTGTGTGACAGAGAACTACCTCTAACCACTAAACAGTGAGAAAAAAAACCTTCCAGAAAGGAACCCGCTTAAACAGCACAGGACACTAATTCTTTCATGCATGAAGCACACAAGTTGAACTTTGCCTTTCTCTAATGATCTGAAAATAAGAAAGGAAAAAGATCTCAGGTGAATAGACTGCCACATGATCAAAATACAGAGTATTAATTGAGAGAGACGTGAAATTAAGGAATTCAGCTGACATTTACCTATCAAAGAGGCTTGTAGTGAGGCTCTCATTTTGCACTGGAACATCACAAGACACAACAGGGTCACAACAATCAAATGTCACTTCCATCTCAAAATGTCAGGGCAAGGCTACGTAATGCTCATAAGCCATGACAGTTCTTTCAGGAGCTGGTACTTTTTTGCAGGGCATTGTGAAACTGTCTAAAATATACTGGGAAAAAAAAAATCACTGGTGGAAATCTTATAAAGAGAGTTTCTTCCTGCTGCCAGATCTCTGCTTGCAACCTGAATGCTGCAGATGATATGAATCTATGAGCTTGAGGCACCAAGAAAATGAACTGGATGGTATTTCCTATTAAAGTATCAAAACTGGATAAATGGTTATAGAACCTGGGAGCCTACAAGAAAGAGGGACAGGGATTTTTTTATAAGAGCAGGTAGTGATAGGATAAGGAGGAATGGCTTCAGGCTGAAGGAGAGTAGGTTTGGATTAAACATTAGGGAAAAGTTCTTTACTGTGAAGGTGGCGAGGCCCAGGAACAGGTTCCCCAAGAAGCTGTGGATGCATCAGCCCCAGAAGTGTTCAGGTCCAGGTGGAGCTTGGAGCAACCTGGGATAGTGGAAGGTGTTCCTGTCCCTAGCAGGGAGGCTGGAATGAAATGTTCTTAAGTCTCTTCAAGCCCAAGGAATTCTATGATTCTATGGCATGCTGTTGGCAGCATTTCTCAAGATATTCTAGAAGACAGTGTCTCCACAGCGTGCCCATTTGCAGAGTCATAATCTGGTTCATATAAAATAATTTTCTATATATCTCATGACTGTGGGAGAAAACTGGAACTACCTGACTGAGGAAGAAAAAGTGCCAGCCAGCATAGAGACTGTCAGACCTCCTTGGAGTAACTTCTGATTTCACAGCCTCCAAGTATCTTATAAACCAATACCTCTGAAGTTTTTTTAATTAATCTTCTTTTAGGCAACAATTTTGATGTCTGCTCAGAGATTATACAGAATAGCTGACTCAAAGGGACATTCTAGCACTCTAAAAAGAAATAAGAAATACATTATCTATTTTAATCTTTAAAAATGTAACACATGTAAAACTAGACAAGACCCTGAAACCCTCCTCAAGAGCTAAAAAACATTTGCTGCATATGCAGCCCAGGAGATCCCCTGCTGTAATTTTGAATGCAGGGCAAGAAGATCTCATTGCAGTAATGATGGTGAGCACATCTAAATTACCCACTCCATGATTAAACAGATGACAGCAAAACCCATGGTTACTCTGAATAGATCACTGGGACCCCAGACAGATCTTATTTCTGCTAAATCAGGATGTATATTACAAAATGCACCTGCTGAGGTGTGTGTAACCAGTTTGCAAGATTATACTTTCCAAGTTTGCTTACTGGGCCTTTTTTTTTGGAAGCTGAATTGCTGATTTCAAGAAGACACATAAGAATAGCAGGAGGGAGTTGTCCTCTAGCTCCAGGTCCTTTGGCTCAGCATGGCTATGTTGTACCACTGAGGAATTGCCCACCTTATTTCTCTTCCTGGTGCTAATTCACAACACTGAGGAAAAATCCACCTTGAAGGAGATGCAGAGTCCACTAAAACAAATGGCTTTGATACCTCTCTGTCTGTACCCACCCTGCAGAGTGGGCATCTTCAACTGTGCCAAGTGAGGACAAAGTTGATATAAACGTCTAATAAAGCACAAGGAAAAAAAATAAAGGAAAAAATGGAGGAGGGGAAAAAAAAAAAGTTTCATTTTCCCTCAGTCATGCAGGAAAATCCTGCACAGCGGGATCCATGGCCTGCATCATTCACTGGGGAGATAAGTGGTGTTACAGTATGTAAAATATGCTGATTTCAAAAGTAGCTGTGATTCAATAAAGAAAGGACACATCACAGATGTATTTGACAGAGTCGAGAGGAACAGCTGTGTTTTTAAGCACAGCTTTAGTTTTTAAAGATAGAACCTATGTCTTGCAGACCTCCTAAGGAATTACAGACTCCTCTGGGCATCTCAGATAGTACTAGGCACCTGTTTAGTCAAATCTGGATTAACTTTTTGCTTTAAATACTAAAGGCAGGCAAATCAACTTAGCCTAATGCAGTTTTCTAAAGCAAGTCAGGTAAATTCTCCCTTGTGCTTCTTTTTCTCTCCCTGTTGTTAGGAAAACACAAGGGCTGACTTCCTTAGCTGTATTTATCTACAGCATCTTGAGGCAAAGGTAAATCCCACCTCTAACTCCAGTTCAGAGGAACTGTCCCACCAAATCAGCCATCTGAGCCCTGATGCTAGTCCAACAAAGTTTTAAACCAAAACATATCTTCTGCAAATGCCCCTTAACTGCCGTCTTAGCCCCACAGCAGAGTGAGGTTTCAGCAGTGAGGATGTCTCAGTGCCTCTTTAGCTGCTGAATGTTCCCAGACTGGCTGCAATCCCTAAGGCAAAGACATCCTTGGACATGCTTAGTGTCCTATACCCCATCATGGGCAAAAACATTTGTATTCTGGATTCCTTGTGTGGAGCCTTTGGGTTATTTAATAATAACGTGAAAGAGATATTCCCATTAGGCAGCAGGATAACTAATAGATGTTCGCTGGAGCATCCAGTCCATGCTGCAGGGCACACATTGGGCTGGTAAACATTTTTACAGGTTGTAGACTCCACTTCAGTCTGTTACTCTACACTACCAGGGCTGGAGTGTAGTAGTAGGGCAAGAAGATCTCAGTGGAGATGACGAGTGTGATAGCAATTGTACAAATTCTAAGAGAAGAGTTAAATAAAAATATACTAAAAATAACTGAAATAAGCTTAGAACTACAAACTTCTTACTGCCTGTTCATGCCTGACTAATTTGGTGGCCTTCTATGACAGGGCTGCAGTGTTGGTGGATGGGCCAGGGTGACTAATATTGTCTACCTGGACTTCTGCAGAGTATTTGACACTGTCCCACACAACATCCTTGTCTCCATACTGCAGAGACATGAGTTTGATGGATGGACTACTTGCTAGATAAAGAACTGGCTGGATGGTGCACACAAAGGATTGTGGCTAACAGCAATTTTCCACAGGGAAAGCAACAATGGGTGGAGTCCCTCAGGGGTCAGCACTGGGGCTGATACTGTTCAACAGCTTTATCAGTGACAGGGACAGTGGGATGGGGGCACCATCAGCAAATTCATTCACCACACCAAGCTCTGTGGGGCAGCCCACAGGCTGGAGGGAAGGATCCAGAGGGACCTGGACAGGCTGGAGAAGTAGGACTGTGCAAAACTCATGAAACTCAACAAAGCAAAATACAAGGTCCTGCACCTGGGTCATGGCAATCCCAGACATATGCACAGGTTGTGTGGAGAAGTGATTCAGAGTAGCCCTGAGGAGAAAAACTTAGGGATGGTGGCTGATGAAAATCAAAGAGAATCCTGAGCAGCATCCAAAGGAATGTGGCCAGCAGGTCAAAGGAGGTGATTCTGCCAGTCTACTCTGCTCCTGAGACATCCCACCTGGAGTGCTGAGCCCAGTTCTTGTGCTCCCAACATAAGAAGGATGTGGAACAGTTGGAGCAAATCCAGAGGAGGCCACAAAGTTGATAAGAGGACTGGAGCACCTCTCCCATTAAAGCAGGCTAAGAAAACAAAGGCTGTTGAGCCTGAAAAAGAGAAGAAGATTGTTTGGAGAACCCAAAACAATCTTCCACTAAATGAAGAGGGGCTACAAGCAGAGGAACCCTTTGTCAGGAACAGTAGATTCAGCTCCTATACAAGGAGTAATATACTCCATTACAAGGAGCAATGGGTATAAAGAGAGCAAATCTAGGTCAGAGATTAGGGAGAAATTCTTTGCTGTGAGGGTGGTGAGACACTCAGGGGTTTGTGGATGCCCCAACCCTGTCTGTGTTCAAAGCCAGGCTGGAAAAGCCTCGAGCAGCCTGGTCTAGTGGGAGTTGTCCCTGGCATAGTTGAGGGCATTGGGACCAGATGATCTTTAAGATCCTTTCCAACTCCTTTAGCATTCTGTGATTCTGTGACACCTCAATATCAGCACATAAAACCTGACATGATGAGGCACAAGCTTGTGAACATACACACAGAGCAAGGAAGTGATTGTGTCTCATGTGCCAAGGAAAGACCACAACCTCAGCTTCCACCTGGAGTACACAACAAGTGGTTGTAGGCAGAGACTCCATCCTGGCTCTAAGAGCTTTCCTTGAGCCCTGGGACACAGCTTGCTGCAGGAAACCTCTGTGAAGACTCCTCGTGGGTGTGTAACAGGTCACACTGTGGCTGGGGAGAGGAATGTGTGCTCCAGGCTAGCAGCAGGAAACACAGCAGCCCTGTAGGTAATGGGCAGAGGAAGTTAAGCTTCCCTTTTAGTGAACTGAGCAGCTGAATCTACCTTTTGATTCCAACACAGTTTCCAGGGGCTGTTTCTCTCTACTTTATAATGACAGGAAAGGGTAAGATCCAAAGGAAAAGTCTGATGCAGAAAAACAAACAGAACTCTCAGTCTTGGTACTTCTGGATCTTCTGTGTGCTCTAGGAGCATTCAGATGGCAAGACTGTTTTAGGAAGAAAATACACCATATTTTTATAGTAGGATTTGAAGCACCTTCTAACTTGAAATACAGAGTCTCACATAATCCAGTTTCGTGCTAGGCAACAGAGAAACAGTTAAGCAAAAGAAGGAGAAAAACAGGAGAAGGGATCAAAAGATGCCTTTCACACAGCTATTTGAGAAAAATATAACTACAAGAGTCAACTAAAATACATCAATATTTATTTTGATGCAGCTGGTGATAGATTTCCATCACCCATGTCCCATCACTGGAAGCATTCAAAGTGAGATTGAAGGCACTTAGGGCAACTTGATCCAGACAAAGTACTGCTTTCTATGGCAAGAAGTTTGGAACTAGGTGATCTCCACACCATTTTATGATTCTAGTAAATATAACAGATTCTTAGGGAGTTTCACAGTACAAAGGTGTTTTTAAAATAATGCAGGTTTTTTAAACCATGAAGCATTTAAAATCATGGAGTATTTTCACATACTATAGTGAAGAATTAAAGGTAAAGTCCATAGTACTAGAAAAAGTATAAAGTATAATTTATCATTTAATAAGCATGTATTTCACACAAAATCCACACAGTATAATATAAAAAGGATCATAAAGACTTGGCTTGTTTTCATAGATGCATTCAAGAAAATTTTTATACCCGCCCTTGCAAGTCTTTACACTTAACCTGTCTTCAAATCACAGAGTCCTCATTCAGCTGCCATCCATTCAATATTTTGCCCATTCTACCACTTGGTTTCAGTCCAGCATTTTGTTACAGCCAGCCTGCCAGGTAAAGAGCCTTGCTTTAAGTATCAAAAATCTACTTTTACCCACCAGTGCTTCCCTTACCTGGAAGGCAGTGGGAAACCTCAGGTTACAGTCCTCTCATTCAAGGCTCTGGAAGATTGCATACTGGATAGAAAACAGAAAGTAAATAAGCACACTTCAAATGTTTAACATGATACAAACATCTGATAAGACTTGAAGGAACTACTGCAGTATTAGAAGTTCTAAAAACAAAATTAAAACAACAACAACAAAAACATACCCAATAAAAGAAGGATTTTGTGAATAACACAGCCCAGGCCCAAAGCATCAGGAGTTGCAGAGCATTGCTCAGTACTGCAGTACCTCACAGAATCACAATCAATATTTTTCTAAACACTTTTATTGAAAAAGAGCTGCCACTGCCATCTATTTTGTGCATGGAAAACAAGCCCTGGACTTTTTCAGAGACACCCACAAAAGCAGCTGAGATTTCATGGAGGTCAGTGCTGAACTCCCTGGACACTGGAACAAGTTGTCCAGACACTTGTGGAGTCTCCATCACTGGAAATATTCAAAACTTGGTTGAATGTTTTCCTTTGTAAGCTGCTCTAGCTGATCCTGCTTTGGCTATGCCAGGGATGATGTGACCTCAAGAGGTGATTTCTGACATCAACCACTCTATGAAATCATAAACAAGTCCCACACCCCCACTGCTCCCAACATGAATTCCAGAGATTCCTGATCCCTGCCCTCTTGTTCAACAACTCCCAACCTCTTCCTTGGTTTTATACACAACCTCGTTTTTCTTCCATACACAAACATATTGCCATACACCTGTAGTCACACCTTACACTCCTCCATCCAAGTCAACCTACAGTATCCTAAACCTAAACCACATGGTCTCTTCCTAGGCCTCTTGTTACCTCCTAGACCACCCTCTGCCACTTCTGTGCAGTGAATCATAAGGGCAACTTATTTAGTTTGGACACAGTGCAAGCTTCCCTCTTGCCTTGAGTGGTGCCTCTCTCACCTTGTGCCCCACCTTAGATCTGGCCTAGCAACATCATCACAGAAAAAAGAAGGGAAAGTTGCAGAGAATTCCGTTTTGACACAGACTGGAAAACATCCAGTGCATTCAACATGTCAGAGGAACTTAGCTGTTTATGTCGGCTGCTGCAGAGCACCCAAAAACTGTGTTTATTCAAAGCTTTATGGGCTATCTTATTATAGAAGTTCTGAGAGATAGATACAACAGAAAGACAATTTCTTTTCTCTTTGGAGTATCTGCTCCTAAGTACATAAGTGCAGTCTTCCAAAGAAGAGTAGATGACCCATTTCTAATGCAGGCAAAACTGATTATTTCTCATAGATTCCTCTATGGAAATATCTAAGCTATTTTGGCTGCAGTTTTCACAAATTAATTCAGTCCAAGGAAGATGCCCCTGCATAAAATGTTTCAGCCCAAGCAATTAAGATACAGCAAAATGATAAGTAATAAAAGCTAAAGTGTTACTATAAGAAATGCTGGACAACCTTAACAACACTCACTGGTATCACTCCCACCTAAAATATATATTAATTCACTAAACAGCCAGATGGGGTTGTTTGTTTAAGACTCTTCCCTAGAGGTTTTCAGATTTTATTTTTTATATATATGTCTTTTATAATGCAAAATACCAGCTGGCAGGCAGTACTAGTAGTACCTAACTACTAACTGGAGTTTGCATATAAAGATTATTTTAAAATATCAGAACCAAACACTTGTCTAGCATTCCTTATAATGACAATGTTTCAGCCTTACAGAGAGAGGAGAAACATCCACCCTCATTTGTGTCTAGATAAACCATGGTGCAAAAAAGCTAAATATGCTTGAGGAAGGGTATATTATAGGTGGGGAAAAAGACAGGAGGGCAGGCATCTTATTCCAAAATGTTCTTGAATGAACGAAATTATTCAGCCACTAGCAATTTGTTGGCAATCCTGACTGGCAAACCAGCACTTTAAACAGTGAGGGAGGTTTCATGCTTGAGATTTGAACCTATTTAAAGTTGCTTTAAGTGCTGACCTATAACTTCCAACCACTGTTTTTCTTTCTAGGTCAACAACACCCCAAATCCCATTTAAATGGGAGAGACGGAAACTGCTGGAGACATTTTGTCTTCCCTGGCTCAAGGTTGAAGTGCAATGGTATGAAGGAATATGATGAGGGAAAAGTCAAGCTCTTAACAGTATTTTAAAGTGTGGGAAAAACAAATTAAGAATTCATTATCCAGATTGATGAGTCCCACTTTTTACCAGAGCTCTATAGACTTCATTACAACAAAACCAGAATAGGATATTTTTCAGCATTCCCACCACCCTAGATAATGATAGTGGTTGCTAATGGACACTTCCTTACCTCGCATTCATATTTGCTTTCAGCCAATAGGTCATTCATGAGGAGGAAGGAACTTGGTGTAGAAATTTTTGAGACATGTCTACATTGCTTTGGAAAGAACTTCAGTTTTACTGACCTCTGAAATCCCATAGACTGTGGCTACATAGGACCAGTTGTCACCTGTCTTCTGGGTGGCTATAAGAAGAAATTAACCAACCTGCTTTGTGGAGTTTATGCCAAAAAACCCTTCTCTCTTTGAACGAAAGGCAAGCAATGTTTATGAAACACATGTGTTGTAACTTTAAAATAAACTGAATGTTAAGGATTTTCATAAAGGAGACTACACCAGTTATATGATGCTCTTGGGTCTATGGTAGTTCAAAGAAAGGTGAAAGATACTACACTGGCTAAAAATCAAGGAATTCTGTCTTAGTACCTGTGTAGATATCTTCTTTTCTCCTTAAAACTTATTATTTATTGAAGGGACAGTGAGAACTACTACACATCTAAAGAGGTGAACCACAGGTGCAGAGAGCAACTGCAGGACTTTAGAGGTTTGCCACAGAAAAAGATTTATCTTGAGATTCCCAGGTAAATAATTCAAGAACATTTCCTCCTCTTAATGCCTTCACTGAGCATATGACAGCAGAAATCTGTGATAACACAAGTCAATAAATGGCTTCTCTCGACGTGGTGAACAAAGACTGAATACGCGTGGAGTTGGAGCTGATCTGGGAGGATGACAGTGGACTCACTGCATGCCCCAGCCATGTCTGTGACACTGAGACCAAGCAGCCAGGATACTGACAGACAGATAACTAAATGACTAAAGATGGAAGGATTTGGGTGTTTGCAACCAGCAGCTTCTCAGCTGGAGGCTTGACAGGAGCAGAGAGGGGTTTGATTTCCCAGTGAACTGAACCCCACCAGCAAAATTCACGTTCAGTGTTCAGTCAAAGCAGAATATCCTTCTACATGCTCTTGCCAAGAATGTTAAGAAAAGATGTTACCCATCTCCAAAGGTAACAAAAAGAAAACTGTTGAGGATATTCCCTGTAGGTTGCTCCTTTTACTCTTGAGCAAGAGCTGCAGAGCACCTTATGTAATTTAGCATGGTCAGAGTCCAGGGAATGGCTGCAAAGGCTGGATGTACATGTGAGAGATAGGACACTTTCTTTTTCCTTCTCAGTTTTCTAGATCTGGGGGAAGGGAGGGGAAACACCTTTTTGTTTCCCCTCTCCCATTCCACCCTAGCAGGAAAAATTCACACACACAGGCAGCAACCAAGCCTTGAACAGACCCAAAAGCCTTGGCACAGCTCCATCACCAGAGTAGATTTTATGGTCTTCCCTGCCACCTAAGTGCTAAAAGAAAACTCCATGTGCACACACCACAGCCTACATAGACCCTGCAGATGGGAGCATGAGGGACCTGGCACTACCCACAGCAACATCATCTCAAAACATCCATAATATTGTTATCTATAGATCCAGAAACCAGTGAGGAGAACTGCAAAACATGGCTCTTACAAACACTGCTGTGCCCTTAGAATCCCTGACTCAGTGCAGGGGATGGGAAGGAATAAACATTGGGGTTGATGCAGTGCAGAAAAGGCTCAGGGGTTCTCACTGGACAGTGAGAGGGATGTGAGACTTGGCAGTAAAGACAATGGGCCTCCAGGGCTGTATCAACAAGGCTACAGCCTGTAGACAAAGGGAAGAGATTATCCCTCCCTGCTTCAGTGCTCTTCAGAGCACACCTAAATACTGAACCCAGCTTTGGTCCCCCAATACAAGGGGAATCTGGATAAACCAGAGCATAGAGGACCATGGAGAAGAAAGGAGCTGAAGGATTTTCCAAGTAAGGAGAGAGTGGAGGACCAGATCCTTCAGCCTGAATAAGGCACTGCTTTGGATGGACTGTTAAGGAGGGTCAGCAGCCCTCCACTACTTATTGGGACAGATCAACCAGAAGCTGGAAAAATGTTCTTCATGGTGGTGCATGGCAGGGGAACCACTAACAACAGGCACATGAGAGAGATTCAAACCATTTTCCCCTGAGGACAGGCAAGCAGTGGAGCATGATAGCCAGAGGGGTTGTGTAGTGCCCATCCTTGGAAATTTTCAAGACTGGACTGGATAAAGCTCTGAGCAATCACAGCTGGCCCCCCAGCTGACTCTGCTTGGAGCAGGGAACTGAGCTAAAGACCCTCCGGATTATTGTGTGATACTCGTGGATTGTCTCAGTACAGAAGTCACTTTCCCAGGTTTCCAGATCTTCCCTTAGTAGCCTGCCTTGCACTCAGTCTGTGAAATGAAAGCAGAAATTATTTGTTTGTGTATTTCTCAGTGATGACATCCTGGCTAACAGATTGGCACAGCAGGTACATGTCGGGCCAATAAAAAGGAAAAGGAAAGAAGGCTAAAGATAATCATGGAATTTATCAGAGCATTACATCACATTCTTTTTATTATCTTCTCCAGTCACAAACACAGCAATAGCATTGACTTCATTACCCAGCTCTGAAATTAAATGGGGCAAGAGAGAGGCTCAATGTCTTCAACACAAGGGGGAAAGTAAACATTTCCCTCTGCCTTGAAAGCCTGCATGACCCAGTTCCCTGCCAACACCCAGATATAAGAGATATGAAAGAGAAAGGAGGGATAGATTGAGGTGAAAAGCAGCAGAAGTTCTTCTCACAGGCTGTCTGTGGAGAAGAGATGAGCCCTTATCTGTTATTTTGTCCAGTTCCCACCACAGAGCACACCCTTGTTTGCCCTTCCTGCATGGGACAAGGGATGGTAGCAGCTCCTCTAGGTTAATAAGGTTTTAGCATCATCCTCTTTAATCTACAGAAACAACCCAAACCAGCACATGGTGTTTGGATTTTAACAAAATCCAAAGGTTTGAGAGGCCACAGCACAGACCCACAACAAGCACTGCCTAACAGAAATCACAAGCCCTGTGTGCTGCATGTCACTGGACACATGGTGGGGAGAGATCATTGAGAGACCATTGCAACCCTGCCCGTCTTGTTATGAACAACAGGGGCTCTTCCAGGACCCCAGTCCTCAGAGGGCAGATGGACCTTTCCCTTCCAACAAAAGCAGATTCATTTATTAATGTGGGCAGGTATCACCACCTGTATTTTTGTTTGAAATGGAGAAAAAAAGTGATACCATTTTGTTTCGCTTTGTTCTCTCATCAAGCACCATCACTACTCATTTCAGGGTGAACCTTAGAAAATCCTCTGCTGAGGTATAGCTGTGACATAAGGAATAAAGAGAGTCATGGTGGGTGCAGAATTGGTGGGTCCAGCTTCTTGCGAGTGACACAAGAAGCTGGAAGTGACTCTACTCAGGCAGAGATTGAAAAGGGAAGCTTTGTCAATACTGACCCAGAACAGCAAGACAAGTGTGTTGTGGTTAGACCTTCTGCAGGATCTTCACTGCAGCCCTGGGGAAAATAAAACCTGGCAGGGAATTCAGTCTTCAAAGAGCTCTCTTTGTCCTGCAGAGACCTGGGGGCCTCCAAAATGCCACTCAAAGGACACCCATTTGAGATTATCTCCAGCCTACCTTCTGCAGTAACTATGAAAAATATCAGAACTGAGCTGAGAATCATTTTGAGCTTCTTCATCATAGGGAGACTGAAATCTGCCCTGGAGGCCTCCCAGTTTCCAGGGGATTTTCCTGGAGAGCAAAACCAGTGTTCACCCAGGGCAGAGACCTCTGCCAGTTTAGTGACTCTGGCTGGGCAGGCTACAGACGAGGGGGGATTGAGGCACTGTGGCTCTAAAGGGTCTCCCCTGGGAGAGAGGGAGTAGCACTGCACATCCCAGCTTCCAGGAGGTGCTGAGAGTCAATTAAATATCACTAAATATTATTTAAGTGCCAGAGTGGGAAACTCAGCTGAGCATCTTGCTCCAAAAACAATACTGAAGTTCAGGATTTCTCACTCCATATGTTTTAATGACCTAGGATTGCACATTATTATATACATATTTATATACATTCACACATACATCCACAAATACATTCTTTCTTTAAATATACTGAATTTATATAAATGCACACAGACATTAAATATGTGAGTATACATGCACACATTATTACTTAGTCCATAATCACATGATGACAATATATTTGTGTGTTTGTGTGTGTGTTTTTGCAAATACAGCTTTAGGTATTGCAGAACTAATCCAATTACACACAGGTTTAGTGTACATTTAGCATAAATAAGGTTCAATCCAAGTTCCTAGAATATTTTTTTTTAATGTAAAATCTCTTTTTCCCCTGAATTTGAAATTTAAAAAATACTTTGAGAAGATGACTAATACAGTGCTGGCTCTAAGAGTTAAGTTCAGTTTCAAAAAAAAAAAAGTTGCTTTCTAAAATATTCTCATATTTGTATTTTTCAAGCTCTAAATTACCATAAATTAACATTTTCAACTACCCCAGAGCATTCCAGTGAAGGTTCAACAAATCTGTTTCAACCACAAGGAAAATGATCTCTGATTATATCAATCTTCCCAGTTTCACAGACTTGCACCCACTTTGTCAGCTTTTAAAAAAGACTAAGAAATTTGAGATGAGATTGGAGATGAGACTGACTACTTATTTGTCAGCTTTTTAAAAAGACTAAAAAATTTGAGAGGAGATTGGAGATGAGATTGACTACTTATTTGTCCTCCTGTTTCTGTAATATGGCAAATCAATTAAACAAACTGCATCCTTTCAGCTCATATGGTGAAGGATATTAGAAAGGTTTTTTTCCACTAACTCAATCGCTCTGCCATTTTATTTTTAATTTCACTTCCCATGCTCAAAGAACACCTTGGACATGAGCACGCACCAGAGGAAAAGGAGTCCTGAACACTAGAGGGCAGATAAGAAACAAACCATCAAGTTTATCCCTCATCATCCAGTCCCTGAAATAAAAATTTTCTTCTAGTAATTTTTAGCCTTTCTTTTTTTCATTCCACAAGTAATTTGTGATTATTTTCACTTTAAACACCTGTGCCAATATTCATTATTGCACAGCATTTTATTTTCTCCTTAATATTTCTTGGGAAGCAAAAAGAAAACTTCATGAAAAGAAAAACCACACTGAGACTTCAAGATTGAAGAGCTGTTACTGCAGCCAGTGGGAAATAAGCCATGGCAATAATATATTCACTATATAGAGAGTGAAAACCAAACTGGTACATACACTGGTGGTACAAGCAAATCTGAGTTAAGGTGACCAGCATCCAGGGCTACATATTTGCACATTAAAAATGAGATTCACTTGCTTGTGAATTTCAAGCTCATTTCATTGGGCTTTTCTTTACTGCAGTCTTGTCTTTTGTTTCTTGCACCCCTGTAAGCACTCTGTGCCATTACATGTCCCCTCTCCTACAGCCCCACAAACTGAGTTTCCTGAATTTAGGCGAAAACAATGAGATTTCTATCACTTCCAGCCATTGGTAGCCTCTGGTAGAGAGACAGAGCTCACAGAAGCAGAAATGACACACACATTTACAAATGGAAGAGGGGTTATCACAGAATCATAAAATAATAGAAGGGCTTGGATTGGAAGGGACCTTAAAGATCATCTCATTTCAAACCCCTTGCCATGGGCAGGGACACCTGCCACTATCTCAGTTTGCTCAAAGTTCCATCCAGCCTTACCTTGAGCACTTCCAGGGGGGAGGTATCCACAGCTTCTCTGGGTAACCTGTGCCAGGGCCTCAGTACGCCCACAGAAAAGAATTTCTTTCTAACAGCTAATTTAAATCTCTCCTCTTTTAATTTAAAAATGTCCCTCCCCTCACTTGTCCTATCACTATCTGCCCATGTAAAAGAATCTTTCCCTATTTTATAAGCCACCATCCCTCTGAGTATCACCCCTCTGCCAGGATGCTGCCAGAAACAGCCAGCCTCTAAACATTTGAGACAATTCACCTCCTGTCTCAGGACAGCTTGAGGGAAGGCTTTTTTAAAAAGCCAGTCATGGCCTCACATAAACCTCTGAATCACACCTGGGATGAAGCAATCCTGCTTAACTCCTTTGCACATCCTTAGCATGTCTCTTCTCACCACCAGGAGCCTGGCAGACTGCTGTAATTCAGAGGGATGCTTCAGAACTATTTACAAACACACCTCCTTGTGCAGCACTGCTCTTTCAGCAAAAATGCAAATACAGCCTCTGCAGCACCTCACACACACAACATTTACTGCTATGCAGATCATGCCTAGATGTTTTGGGAAGCTGCCTTCTCCTAAATGCTGAAATAAAAAAACAAATCTGCTATTCCTCAAGACATTTTTTCCCTGGCAAGCCTCAGTCTAGGGTCACCCAGGATGTATCTCGTGGACTTTTGTTTCCCCCTTGGCAGGGCAAATAAAAATAGCCAGGCTCTGCTGCCT
This sequence comes from Sylvia atricapilla, assembly GCF_009819655.1. Classification (NCBI taxonomy): domain Eukaryota; kingdom Metazoa; phylum Chordata; class Aves; order Passeriformes; family Sylviidae; genus Sylvia; species Sylvia atricapilla. The sequence goes on from NC_089140.1 coordinate 147,661,360, forward strand.
GAGTAGACAGAGATGCAGCTGCATTTGTGGGGCTAAAGCCTGAGCAGTTGTACATCAGGGGCTCTCAGGACTTACTAATTTGGGGTGCAGACACATGTATCCATGTTATACAGCCTCTGTCTCAGAGTGGGCACTCACAGGAATGCAGAAATGCACACCACAACCTCCATGCATCCTGTCTCCTGGAGAGCCAAGACACTTCTCTCAACCACACAAAATGGACATTGAGATCCTGGAAAAAAATCCCTTTGAGAAGCCTTAGAAGAACTAGATATTAAAGTCATTCCTGCCAAAGGGCCAAACACCCAGCCAGCTGCACATTCTCTCCCCCTCCCCAGAGGTACAAGGAGAGGAAGAACGATGGAGAGCTCAGGGAGTGAGGTAATGACAGGGACATCACTGACCAGTTCCTGTCATGGAACAGCATTAGATGGAGAAAATTATTTTCATTTATTCACAATTAAAATGTATTCTGGTACTGAGAAAGAAAGACGAGCAGCACAAAAGGACCTTCCACCCAGCTTTTCTCCAGAGCCCCTTTCCCCTTTCACTCCTGACTCCCCTGGCAGGGTGGGGATGGAGCAGTGCTGGGTCCCTCCCAGCGTCACTGGGCTGCTCCTGCCTCCTCTCCTGTCTGTGCTCCAGGTCAGGCCTTGCCCCAGGATGCTGCAGGACTGACGCTCCTCCTGGGCTCTCCAAGGCTGTGAATTTGCTGTGAATTTGCTGTGAATTTCTGTGAATTCAGCAGAGCTGTGACTGTGACATGTCTGTGTGCAAAACAAGAACTCCACCCCGTGACCTAAATGCAAAGGATACTAAATCATGTAGTGATAAGGACAAAACTGCATCCCCAGAGATGAGATAAACAACAATTTGTGTCTTCAAGTTAACTTATCTCCTTCAAGGTCTCCCTTGTTACCACATTCCAATGGGCTGTGCCTCACCTTAGCCCATCCCTAAGCAGCTCCATTTCTGTGCTTGTGAGAGCTCAGCCCATGAGTTCCCCACAGCACAATATAAGATACAAAAAAGCTATTAGAGAGTGTCTAAAGGAGAGCTATGATGGTGGAGGATCTGGAGGGGAAGTTGTATGAAACATGGCTGAGGTCACTTGGCTTGTTCAGCCTGGAGGAGACTGAGGGGAGACCTCACAGCTCTCTAAAACTTCCTGACAAACAGAACCAGAGAGACAGACACTGATCTCCTCTCTCTGGTGAAGAGTGACAGAACCTGAGGGGTTGGCAGTGAAGCTATGGCAGGTTTAGGCTGGACATGAGTTAAGAATTCTTCACCCAGAGAGTGGCTGGGCACTGAAGAGGAAAGGGGTCACAGCCCAGGAAAGGGGTCACAGCCTCAAGCCTGACAGAGCTCAAGTATTTGGATCACACACTCAGACATTCAGGGTGATTCTTGAGGCTGCCCTGTACAGGGCCAAAAGGTGGGCTCAATGATCCTTGTGGGTCCCTTTGAACTGAAGATATTCCATGAATCTATGGCCACAGTCCAGGCACAAATGGCAAAGCATTCTGAATTTGGTTCAGTACAGGTAAGGAATTACCCATCCAGGTGTAAAAAAAAATGCCTGGTTGTAGCATCAGATGGAACTGTGTTTAGCATTTCCAAACACCTGTTTTCAAGAGAAAAGTGGGGTAATAGAAGGAGGAACTAAAAAGGTGACTACAATCTTTGTGGACAAGGAAACACAAAAAGCTCAACTTGGCATAGGAATATAAAGGTTGTGGGAGGATATGGTGACTCATACTTGTAAAGGCTGAATGTCATGATAGTGGAAGAGTTAGCTAACTTTAAGTATGATACTGGCACAAGATCAATGGGATATATAATGTTCAGAAATAAACTTAGGCTGGAAAATTACAAGATGATTTCTAGCAATCTTAGGATGGTGATTTTGCCCAGGCAAAATTGTTAAGGTTTGTCATGGACTGAAGAAAGAAAAAAAATTGTTTCTTTTTATTCTACTTGACTTCGTCTTCTTCCTCAGATCTCAGAGGGGATTTGTTAGACTGAATTTGTACCACTGCAGGAGGGTGGGATATGTGCTAACAGCCATGTCTCCTATTTCATGAGGAAACACATCATAGAAGCTCTAGGTTTCACACTGGGAGGTAGGAAGATTAATATTATTTATCAGACATCAAATTATCTCAGTGATTGTGCTAAAAAATGGGTTGTTATGGAATAGGTGTCAGTAAACTTAAGCGCATTTTATGCCTCTAGCCAAGACCTGGTATAATTTGGTTTTTAGATATCTCTGTCAGCCAGTCTTTTAAGCAGCAATTTGGCACTTAATTCCCATTCATTTAAATGAAACTGAGGCAACCAAACAGCTCAGTAAAACTGACCTTTTTTTTTCCATATTTAAATCCCTGGTCAACAAATATAACATAGAAAATCTGTGCTGCTGTTCTTTGGCCTTTTTGTAGACTCAGTTTTGAGTTCTGTGGTTCACTGAAGACACCTCAGAGTATGTGCCTGCACTTTATTGTGGGATAAATAACAACAGGAGCTGGGAATGCATAAGTAATTCACATGTGCCAGCAGGTGTGAATCCTCCACCCTACTTAATAAAAGAATACTCTGGAAAAGTACCTTTAGAACTCTGCAAGAAACTATATGGAGGGGAAAAGATAAATCCCAGCACATTCATTTGTCCTGGTTTTTTAACACTCAAGCACATCTTGCCCATCTATTAATTTTGCATGCATTATGCACTCGGGCTAACTACTAACTGCACATTTGTACTTACCTAGAAGAAAGGAGGTCAATGCTAGAAGTGTCCTAGATGGCAAACTGCTTTGCTTTAAACTTAATCAAATAGTGAAAGAATTAAAAGTGATAATGAAGCTACAATAAAGCAAGGAAAAGTTACGTAATCAGGCCCACTTTAAAAATGGATCTGAAGTTCCTGCTTATTTAACATCTTAGGTCACCTCTGTTGAATAATACATAGTCTATTGAACGATTTAAGTTAGAACACGGAGCTGAATGTTACATATTAAATATTAAGTGTATAGCAAGGAAAACAGTTGAGTTCCTTGCAGGCATACAACTCTGGGCTCAGTAGTTCAGAGGAAAGGAGGAGGGCATAGTCCCCATGTGGGGAGCCCTGGTGGAAAATAAGGATGGAAGGAAGCAAAGAGAAGATTTCTGTGACTGGCAGGCTTTTTTTTCCTGCAATTTTAATGAATCTATACTGATGTGTGTCATAAAAATATGATGCAACTAAATCTCCTCACATTTCTCCTACTCTACAGATTATTTTTCATGGAACAGTTCCTTTAGCAGCAAAAGGAGTTGTAAGGGACTGATAAATCACATCAGTCATGCTGGTTGCATAATGTTAGAGTATAGTGCAGTATTTTTCATTCTTGTCATTATTTATTTAATGTTTTCAACGGGGGGAAAAATGTCTTTTTATGGTCTATTATCCCTTGAAATGCAGAACTTCTCAAAGTTGAAAGGATTTTGACAAGACAAACTAAATAGAATTGATGCAATTATTTTGGTACAGAAATTTATTTGACTACATTACCCTCCTCTGACCCCCTAAAGGAGCCACAGCAGTAGAAGATGTTCAAGAACACTGTGAACTTTGAAAATTTGTGAATTACTGAAAACAGTCAAAGAAACTGGACAGCATATGATGTATTACAAAGCAGGGACATCTCATTTAAGTGAACGGCTAAAGAAAAAGTAGATGGTTGAATGACAAACCCATATCACAGCTATAAATGAGAGTTTTGGGAACTTCTTATAAAGTTTGTGCCTTTAAATATTTTTGACCTGTGTTTAATTGCTTAACAGTGCACAGAGCACCTGGTGTGGTCTAGTTGGACAAATTCAGTTAGTTGTTCTGGACACTCTGGTCATCTAAACTGGAAAAAGTTGTCTAATACCTGGGGACAGGTCAGAGATTCATTTTTCTAAGAGCTGGTCATGGTAAATCTTCTGTTCCTGTGTAATTGTTGCTGAAATTTCAGCTGGCTTTAGGACCAGGCACAGGCTAACAGTGTGACACTTAGCAGTTGTGCTAAAAAGTACAAGGATATATTTCAACCTTAATTTTCTGAAGTGGAAACTTCCCTGCTTGCTTTGTATGAAATGTGTGACCTGCTGTTACTCTGAGAGTGAACAGTGATGGATGTTTGTCTGGGCAGTGTGAGAAATAGGGCCCTCATCCTTTTATCTGAAGCAACTGTTCTCTCTTTCATAAACCTAATTACCATTCACTGTGGCAATGACTTTTATTGAATTATTTATCAAGATTTAGACACTGGGAAAGGCTGAGACAACACTGCTACCATCCCTTTATGAATCCATTAAAAAGGGAGCATACACCTTGCTCTTCAGCAAAAAACACATCAAGGATTTTTTTTCTTGTCCACAAGCAGAAATTAAACAATGAGATATCAGAGAAATTAACTGCGCATCCAGAAATATCTTTCAACACACAGCAGCTCTTACGTGTTGTCTCCTCTTTATATCAGGATATAGGTGTACTTGAACATTCCTCAGCCTGAGGCTGTGCTGTATTAAATGGTGTATGAACAGGAAAAGAAACCCCATGTCTTTTAAAAGCCACCCAGAGCAGTTTACACACTTCTTTCCTGCCCACAGAATCCACACAGCACCAAACTCCAGTTGCCAAGTTAATTGAACACCTGAGCTTTCTCATTGTTCACTGGTATTTTCATAAAGGCAACCCACATAGAAATAGAGGTGGGTCAGCAGGACTAAATGAAGCTAATTAGGGAGAAAAGAAAAAAAAAGAAAAAAAAGAAAATAAAACAAAACAAATGAAAAATAAAATAAAATAAAATAAAATAAAATAAAATAAAATAACCACACCAACCTTAGATTAAGGTTTTAATTCCCACCAAAGGACCAAAAGGTGTTCACAAGTTACTTCGTGGTTTTGTTTGGTACAGACACAGGCAGATTTATTTAGAATGTAGCTCCTGAATGTGAAAACAACTGTGATAAAAAAGAACTAAGCATACAACCAGTGAGTTGTGATGGAGAGGTTACTGCAGCAGTGAAAACATTTTATTAAGCAGAAGAAACCTGAGGCCTGCCTGAAATATTCTCTAAAAACATTAGGGCTGAACAGGCAGTTTCAAACATTCAGTGGAAAACTTCAATTTCATGCTGACTTTGTTCATTTTTTTAACAGCTTCCTCCTGTAGCATTTTCTGTAGAGCAAGATTTTCTAGGCAGTAAACATTCCTATGCAACAACACATTTGGACAAATGTTTAATTTCAAGTATATATTCTTATTTCCTGTGGTTTGCTGAATCGTGTGTAAACTCAGCTGGAAGCCTCAGGTACTGCTCTGAGCTTATGTGGGCAGGTTTGGGGCAGAGGAGGACTCTGAGGACAGCTTCTGAGAAGCTGTCAGAAGTTTCCCCAGTGTCCTACAGAGGCAGTGCCATCCAGGACCAAGGGATGACACACTTAAAACCCTCAAGGGGGAAATCTGAAATCTATCTCTCCTGATGTTTATGAGCCTTCTGTGTGCCAAAGCCCAAGACTGAGGATCCATTGCAAAAAACTTACCAGCAACTATACTGAGCCTCTTGTTATCCGTGTACAAACAGCTCATCCCTTTCTAATTCACTTTCACTGCTGTTCTAAGGACTTTGCACATCATTATCACAAATTTCGGGGAAAACCCCACATTTTTGTTGGTTGAATTTTGAGCTACTCACTCTTCAGTTTCAGTGACTGTGCTTAGTTCCAAATACTCAGGTACAGGGAAAACACAGAAGCTCTTGGTCTATTTCCTCAAAAATACTGTTGGTTTTTTTTTTAAATAGTGTGAAAATTCATAGTTTTACTTCAAAGAAGACTCTCACAGTACTTTATATTAGAGTCATCACCCTTCTTTGCACTATTCCGAGGTCTAAAATATTCTTTTTGAGATAAGGCATCAGTTCTACCTAGTATCTTAAGTAAAATGCACTTTTTCTTAGAAGTCTCTAGCACACTCCATATATATCACAATGTATTTTTCTGCTTTGCTGTTTAACTCTGCACATAGCCAAACCAAAACTAATTGGGTTTTTTGGTTTAATGAAATTTATTCTATAACAATTAAAACTGTAGAGGTAGACTCATTTTTTGTTTCCAAATAGTGATGAAAACCATCCCACTCTGGACCAAGTGATTGTTTCACATGTTTTTCAAGAAAGTAAAAGATATGGTTTATGCATTTATATACATATAGAACTTGATTTCCAATGTTCCCAACGCCAACTGTGATTCCAGCTACAGTGAAAATAAAAGAAAACTTTAGAATTCAGCCTTGAAAAAAAAAGTCCACCACTCTGACTTCTACTTCTGTCTGCACATACTCTCTGATACTCTTTTGGCTTTCATAATCATATTATCTGGCTTTTGAAATACTTACCCTCTTCTCTGTCTCTCTATATATATTTATATAGCTTGAGCTCTTGCAAAGGAAACCATGAATCTGCCACTCATCAGTGGTGAATGTGAATAATGGAAGCCAAGGGAAGAAAAGAAGCAGTTTTTTTCCCCATCTTGTCTTTTCTAATCTCTTTCTTTTAGGTTTTGTTTTTTGGACAGTGTCTTTAGACAGCACTGAGAAAAAGGTGGGAAGTGAAGGCCAACTGCCAGGAGTAAAGCCCAAAATTAGTCTTGATTTCTGCTTTTATTTCTTCTCTGCATAGTTTTAATTTTTTTTTTCATTTTCCTTTTAAGTATAAAATAGCAATAGTGTGGATGCAACAGAGATCCTTTTAGAGATGTTAGGGAGTTCATTTGTGGAAGTGAAAAGAAACAGTGAAAAATTACTTAAGTTAAAATCTAAATCAATACAGATGTGATCTCCAGAGTAAAGCAAAAGATCTCCATCAACAATAAAATAATCACCTTTTTTTTTTCTAATTACTTGTTATATTTCAATGGCAAATTGATGGAAGATTCCTAGATGAACTGGACTTTTGGGATGTGCCAAAGAGCTCTGCAGCAGGGCACTAGCAATGAGTCTTACCTCATGCTCAGCAGAATTTATCTGTGTGGGAACAGACAAACCCTCCAACATGGTTGTGAGAGCATTAGAAACAAAGTGAAGAGCCATGGGAGGGATAGATAGTTTTTGATGTAAGCCAGAACAGCTAAATTGCAATTATGGAAGTCCTGCTACATAATTAGATAGAAACATGCCCTTCTCATCACCAAAAAGTACCAAGAGAAATTAATTTTCATATGAAAGAAAATGAAAATTTAATCTCTTCTGACTATTTTTTTTTCATCATTCCAATTAAGTGGGAAATACATCCCTATTACAAGTATGGCCTGCAAGCTAGTCTGGAAAGCTACACAGTGCCACAGTTGTCCTAAGCCTTCAGGCACTGCAGAATAACAAAACTGATCAGCAGTATGATCTTGCTAAAATGTAAAATCTTTTCTTACCCACTTGTTAGATAATATAGTTAAACCCTCATGCAAATTATCAGAACTCAAGTTTAAAGCCCAGATTCTTGAAAGTTGCTTACATTATCTGTGGTGGTGTTGGCATATTCAGGGCTGAAAGACAAGAAATTAACACAGCCAACTGGATGTCCTTGGCTATCAAATTTCATTGGGCAGAGAAAACAACAATAAAATGTGAGATGAGGAAGAGGGAATGGAAAACTCCCTAAGGAACTTTCCAAGCAGCACATTTCATCTATAGATATGAAAATAAAGATGCCACAAGTGAACACAAGGAGGTATCCAAAGTGGAAACTCACAAAAGCCACAGGATATTGTCTGAAACAAACCTGGGGAACCACATACCACAGAAATTAAAGCAAACATCTTCCATCTGTGGACAGGTATGAGCAAAGGATTTAGGAGATGGTGGAAAAAGGGAACTGGGATATTCCAAGGTAGGCAAGGAAAGAGCCACCTTCCAGGCATGGAATGATAAACAGGAAAGAACTCTGACTCTCTTTTCACCAGCATCTCCTGAGTTTGTTTTTCTGCTTTTATCACACCAGAGCCTGAAGTGACAGGCATCATTCTTCATGTTTGCAGCTCCACCATCAGTAAAGGTCAGAATCCCTTTTTTTAAATTTCCGTGAGAAGTTGTGGATGCTCCATCCCTGGAAATGCTCCAGGCCAGGTTGAACAAGACTCCAAGCAACCTGCTCTGGGGAAGATTCCCTGCCCATTGCAGGGGTGTTGGAAAAACCTGATCTTTACGATTCCTTCCAGTGCAAATCTTTCTATGATTTTAATGTTTTTAACTTGTCGGGTTATCTGGGTTATGCATTTGCATCTCTGCTTCAGCAAGTATATTCAATCTCTATACATGTTATACTATTATTTTCTAGAGACAAAATGCCCATAAGTACAAATGTTTGAGACAATAAATCCTATATATGTTAGGGTTTCAGAGGTGTGTGGCAGAGAAGCAGGAAATATCAAAGACAAAAAAATTTGAGATTTTTTTTAAATAGAAGTTTCAAAAGTTCCTGATAAAATTGGTAGAGGATATCATCTTAATTTTAAAATTCCCATTTAAAAATGTAGCTTTCACAGTAACAGAGTGTAAATACTTCCACAATATTTTCTGCATGTTGTTTTTCTCCCTGCAAAAATATTTATCACTAATTATGCTTCACACAGTCTTCTCATAAAGATTCTGAAATCACATTAAGAGTGAAGACTTGCAAGGGTTTTGATTTTTCTTACAGTAGATAATCATTTGCAATTTCTGGAGCCGTGCAGTGAGGGCACAAAACCAAGCCTATCCAAAGGTCAGTGAGAGCTGGGTAAGCAAAGACCATCTGTGGCAAAATGTCTTTGGTGCAGTCTCTCAAATACACCAATATTGATACAAATTCACCTGCTTCTGTTATCAAAAGTTCTCCAGCAGCTCATAAGTGTTCACCCTCATGGAAGCCTGTAAATGCTTTCCTGAAAAGGTTTGCAACCCAGGGGACTGATTTTCAAATATCATAATCAGTTCTTCCAGCAGAGCCAGGACCAGGATCCTTGCCTGGGCTTATCTTTCCTGAGCTAACTCTCTTTACACAGACAACTGACTGCCTTTGTCCTGGATTTTCTGCTTCCCTCCCAAGCCAGTGCTAACACTGGTATCAGTACCACACAACAGGAGCCAGAGATAAGAAAAACCAAGTGACTGTAAACATATTCCCACTACAAAAATGAGATTGTCCTGATCATCTCAGAGACAAAAGCTGCTTTTTCAGAGTAATGGCAGAGCATTTAACACTGCCAACTGCAGAAGAAAGTCTTCAGTACAGCTCAGGCCACTGCTAAATTGCAAAATGGGCCTGTGGCAGCTTTGAACACAATCCATCTGGGAGACTTCTGCCAGCCAATGTGCGTGGGGTGTAATAAAAAAGCTATTAAACACTTTCTGAGTTGCATTCTCAACCCTGAGCTCCTTTTTAAGGGACTTAATGCTGCAACAGTGTCATGCTTGAAAATACATTTGAAGAGTCATTATGGATCTTTCACATGGGTATTTCAGCTATCAGAGGAATGTTGTTTATGAAGGTCATCTCGAATTTCTGTCTCTAAATGAGGTCTTTACACGAAATTCCTTGCAAGCCCACCACCATCAATTTAAGTTTTAGTTTTTTCTTCTATAACATGTCCTGTTGTAGTCTGGTTCCAATTGCTTTGAAAGAAATAGAAGTATCAAGGTATTTTTATTTCGCTGACATATAGAGCACTTCTACTGACTGATTAGAAGATCCTTGCGCTGAACCTAGTGCCATGTACTCCGTGACTTCTACACAATGTTTTATGAAAGCCAACATTTTTCTTTTCCTTTTGCATGCTATCCCCAAATCAAATTACTGTTGATTTAAATGGGTAGGAAAAAAAATAGTTATTGTAAAAGGCTGTGTTTGATTTATGGGAATTAAGGAGGCTGTTTGTTTACTGTTTTTAATTACAAATCTCATGTTTGAAAACATTTAATGATTTTTTTGTTTGTTTGTTTGTTTTCAGAATCCCTTCCAAAAACTTATTTTGTAAAAACTGAAAATAATAAAATGCATTTAAAAACTATTTTTCTGTATGTACTGCTTTAAATTAAATTAAGAGTGTGACAATACACATCAACAGTCTTAAAGCTTCTGCTGAATTATGGGCAAACTGCCCCTCGAAGTTTGACCTCCTTTGCTTTCTTCATCATTATGGATTTAATAATTTCTCTGCCTGCAACACAAGGCAGAGAAACACAAGGAAGATTAAACGCAGGTCTCAAAATCAAATGCAAATATTTAGGTCTTTACATTCAGTCTATATATTGGCAGGCTAATTGCACACAAATTTTGCTATCTCTGCACATACCTGAAGCTCACCCCGTCTCCCCTTATCAATCTCTGACCAAGAACAGCCTTTTCCCTGCTCTTGATGAATGCAGCCCTGCCATGTTCAGTGTCTGCTTGGCATGAGAGTTCAAAGGCCATTTTCCTGGCCTGCCATGGGCTTATTTTCTGCCTCAGCAACCCCTTACCTGTCCTCCTTTGCCAAAACCAGTCTGAACACCAAACTTCAACGTCTCTTTGTGCACTTCCTTCACTTCACCCCTCATTCAGAGCTAGTGAGAATTACTAACATTTTCAAATGTTTTCTCATCTTGCCATTGAGTTCCTGCCTTCAAAGAAACTTCCAGAAACCTGAAGTGGGCTACCTTATTACTTTCCTTCAAATACCTCCTTTTCCATCAAGCAGTTCACAAACATTGAATGGTTCAGAAGAAAAAGCATAGGACTTAACAACACCTGAATCCTAAAAGTATGACATGAATTGCAGGAAAATGGGCTTTACAACAAATATGGCGTAAAATTTTACCATCTGCCCTTTGGAAGGGATTGTGTTAAATATGTGTGATGAACCTTTACAGCCTTGGTGTTTATAGATCAGAGGCTTCACATCTTCCCAACTTTTTTCCTTCCTAAGCCACAGAAAACACAAGAGTAATCCACTTTGCCGTGACAGTCTTTAACAAGTCTATGTCACATGGGCTATTGTCACACTTTATGCTTTTCCAATTAACCTTGAAATCCTTTCCTCCAAGGAAAATTTCTATTTTGCAGGACATAGAAAAACACCTGAATTTCTTGACAAATAAGAGTTGTGTGGACTAAGTAAGATTGGCTCTCTAGAGAATTCTAGGAAAATTTAACCCAAAAATATCCAGAATGATGTTAAAAGCAAAGGAATATGCAGTAGCATAACACACTGTGTTGTTTAAGTACCAAGTATGTCCAAACCCTGCCATTTTCAGGCACACTGGCTCAGTCTAAACTTTAGTAGGTATTCAACAGGAGATCAGGTTTCCATCCCATTGGGAAAAGCTGACAAGATCTGTTGTCCCTGGTTAGACAATAAACCCTGGATTCAGAATCCCAACACCATACTTTCTCCTCTAAAATAATTTTGAGCATTGATTGCTTGAGAAGGAAAATAAGCCATGGGGGTTTTTAACATAAAAACACAGTTACTGTTGTAATAAAGTCTTTCTATGTCCAATGAAGCAGAGCAGGACAAACAAATGGATGCTCTCCCTATGGAATTTTCCAGGATTGCAAAGCCTGTGTTGGTCTGCAGTTAACACTTCCTACCATTTTACTCAAACATTGAATCAAACAAGGATGGAATTAAATCATGCATTTTCACTTCATCACCCACTGAATATACTTTCACATACAGAATCCTTCCAAGTATATCACTGAGAGCCAGACACCATCTACCCCACACTGAGTCTATGCAATCAAGTCTCCATTGAAAACACAAATATAGAGCTGGCTGAGTGACTGATAGGCAAATTAGTTCCTGGGCTAAGCCCTGCATGATGGGCTTAGCAAACTGAGAGTATTCGATCTCTTCTAGAATACTAAGGAAAAGAAAAACACAGAAAAACAAAATAACATAAAACTGTCAATTCAAGAATTACAGCTTCATACTACTCTTCAGTAAATGCAGATGTCAGAAATAGAAAGTTGCCTTCATGTCCTTGCCAGAGAAGGGGAGAAGCTTTTTTTTTTTTTTTTTTTTTAAGACTCCAGCTTTTTTTTTTTTTTTTTTTTTTTGCACAAACTCTTCACTTTTCTTTTACAGTTAAAGGCACAATCCAAGCTATTTGGCTTATTGAAGGTGTAGTGCTCGTAAAAATGATCAAAAAACAGATCTCTAAGTAACCCAGCCTTCAGATACACACTGGTCTCGTCAGTTCTCACTGAAATCACCCTCAATAACTTTGACTCACTGTAAAGGCTGGCAAAATCTTCCAGAGCCTGTTTCTGAGAGTGTACTGAATATAGAGCTGTGGTGCATACATCACTAGTTTGAAAATTATAAAAAATCAAGCAACACCTCCACCAGATACTTTTTACAAACAGCTATATCATCATTAGCAATTTAATGAAGCAAAGCAGATAGGAAAGAAAGTAATTCAAATTCAAATTTACTGTGTGACTGGACAACCAGGTGTTGGCACAGTTGAAGTATTGGTTTATTCAATGTAGTAGACACCTCTGAGGTCAGAAGAGAGCAACATATTATTCGCCAGCTTCCTGTAGATTTGAAATATTACCAATCTTAGCCAATTAACTATCAATGTACTTCCTTCTTTTATGTGTAATTGAGAAGAGGAGACAAACTTGCTAATGGCACATCCAACTCCTGTATCTGGATCACTGATAGCTATATTGAACAGGACTGGACCGAGGTTTGAACTCAGAGAAACACCTCTGGTGTCCAGTCACCAGCCAGATGTAGTCACATTCACTACAACCCTCTGAGCAATGCCCTTCAGGCAATTCACCATGAACTCACTCATCCCACAGCTGGACACCTCATCCACAAGGATACTCTAAATGACAGAATCAAAAGCTTCACTAATCCCCAAAAACACTACCTTCCCTTCAACCACTTGGAGGGTGACTCTAACATAGAAAGATATCAAAATATTTTAAAAGATGATTCCTTTTACAAACCCATGTTGACCGTGCCTGATGACTGTATTATTCTTTAAATGCTATTCGACTATACTCAGTATAATCTTCTCCATATTTTTTTACAGGAACTGAGGTTAGAAAAGCCCTTCTGTAGTTCCCTGGGTCTTTCCTCATGCCTTTTTTTAGACTGGAATAGTACTGGCAAGTGTCCAGTGAACAGGGACTCTCCAGACTCCCAAGATCTTTTGTAGATGAAAGAGATGTCTCCTGCCATAACATTTTCTAGCTCCCTCAAAACTCTGGGACAAATCCCATCAGGCTCCATGGAGCTGTGAACATTTAGCTGATACAGTTGGTCCCTTGCAATTTCAGAATCCACAAAGGAAAAGTCACCATTCCACACTAGTGGTACTCCAGCTGGGGGGACCAGGCAGCTCAGTAAAGAACAGTGATCAAATGGAATGTGAGGGTTTCATTCTACCTTTGCTGGTCTCTTGAGTATTTCATGCCATCCTGTGATGTGACAAGAAAAAGTCAGGAAGTTGGATCAATTTCAAATGTACAACAAACAGCCCCAGAGACACACAAGAGAACAACACAATATGAAAGAGATGATAAGACTGGAAAAGATGCAAAGCAGGTGGAAGACATTCCCATGATAATGGAGTGAAACCAGCTCCTATGGATGCTTTTGTTTTGGAACAGTACCACAGGATCCCAAATGCCAGAGGCTTGAGTTTAGAAAGATGGTGAGAAGCAATAGAAGAGCTCTCAAGAGAGTAAAAGTTAAGCAACTATTTAAAAATTCTCAAGAATGCCATATTCAAAAATCTTAGAAATAAAATGAAGAGGAATTTTGGAAATGCTGATTTTGTTTCAGCTCATTTGATTGCTTGGTACTTTTCTTGAGGGCTCACCACTGGAATAAAGTTCTTCAGTCAAAAAAGCCATGGAGTCAATCAGATGTTTCTACTACCTCCTTTCCATTAATATTATTGGTTGGGATTTTTTTTTTTTTTAATGCTCTGTATGTGTCAGAAAAATTAGAACATTCGCAGTTAAATGCATGGAGGAAATTAGCACAGACTTATCTAAAACTTTGCTAAGGAACTGTCAAAATGGTAAAACTTGACAGAAAGGTGCAATTCTATCTGATCCCACCAAAAGTAATCTGCTACTGCTACAGTTCCTTATCAATGAAGAGATTTTATCCCGTCTTCCTTGGTATCTCTGGCCATGTAGGACACTAACTGAGAATGGAAAAGACAAAGCTTCACCAACACTTGTTTTCTTGGCTTGCAGTTGGGTGATGCTGGAGCCTCTTCCATACTCTCTCTGTGATAGAAAATATTTATTTCTTCTTATTCTTTAATTATTTCTAAAACAATCCAATGGAGAAAGCTAAGGGAACATCCCTCTCCTTTCTCACCACCAGCCTGGTCACCATTTTCCCTCTGCTTCCAAAAACCAAAGTGAGGGGGTGGGGGGTAGAAGATGGCATCAACAGACATTTTATAATATATCACTTCCTACCCCTTAGGTAGACAACTCCTGGAAGTTGATTTAAAACACCTACAGCTCTAAAGATTTCTTTTTCCATTAAAATCCCTCCTGAGTTGCAACAATCAGGCTTTTATAAATTTCAATTAGGAAATGTGTTGTTTTACTTCGTGCTAAGAGTTGTGGGTTTGGGGTTTTGGTTTGTAGCTTTCTGGGAAGAGTTTGTTTGAGAGCTTGGTTTGGTTTTTGGAGTGTTTTTTGTTTGGTGTTTGGTTCTGGTTTTTTGGTTTGGTCTGGTTTTGTTTTGTTTTTGGTGGGATAGTGTTGGATTAGGACTGAACAGGGACACTGGGCACTGCAGAGAAAGAATGAGTAATTTTGAGTGCACAAGTCTGCATGGTGTCACAGTCAGGTAAATCCACTGAAGAGAAATGCACTGAGGAGGCACAGCAAGAAATTGTGACTCAGGAAGTCTCTGCAGGGAAAGTAGTAGAACAGTGGAAGAGAAACCTCAGGGAAGAACTTCATGAGGATACTAACCTCTTTTTATTCGCCTTTGGATATCCACTTCAAACCCAGGGCCAGTAGAACCTTTGATCTTGCACAGTTTGGCTATGAGGGTCTAGTGAATGGTTGATAGTTCAACCTGAGTGAAAGAACAGAACTGATGCACCTGCTGAAAAACCTAGTTCTGAATGAACCATTCACAAAAGAGGATGGAACACTGAAGGAGTATTTGAACTTTCTCTGAAGCCAACTGATTGTGTAAAAAGGCTTTTGGAATAAAAGGTCCTTGTTTCTCTGTGGCATCTTCCCTGATCTGGTCCTCCAGGATTTACAGTGCTTTTGCCAGAGGGGAGGTAAAGCACCCTTGCATTGTCAAAGACAGACAGATTGTACAGTGCATTGCTGGGTCACTTTAGTGTCATTACAACTGATGGAAAGGTGTGGGTGATGCCCTGAAGACATTCCTAAGGGTCCTTGCTGAGCCATAAAAAAGCCTCATCTTTATGTTGAGTCCAGTGTCCCAATTTCAATCCATCTACCCACTTGTATCCTCACAGCTCAGCAGGAAACTCTTTGGCACAAATTTATGTTTAAAGGATTTTTTTTTAAAGGAACTTTTCCCCAGGAATTCTGTGCCTGGAGGACTGTCTATCTTGGTAAGTAACACTAATTCATCTCTCTTTCTATTTAGATAAAATATTTTCCAACCTTAGAGAGGAGTTTCCACAGCAAAACTATGATATAAATTAATGACCTCATTATAAAGATTACTTTTAGAATCATAGAGTCATCTATGTTGGAAAAGACCTTTAGGATCATTGAGTCCAACGATTAACCCAGAAATGCCAAGACCAGCATTAAACCATGTCCCCAAAGCCTTTACAAATCAACTAAGTTCATTTTTAGCTATGAAGTAAGACTGGCTTTCTCTGTTCTGACACTAGACATTTTTGGGTTTCATAAATGTTGCTTCATATTTGATTTCTGAATGGGGGACAACCCACCCTCCATGAGAAATCAACCTCCTAAAGCTGAGCTTGAATAAGCTCTTGGCAGTGCTTTTAGCTCTGAGTACTTTTTTTAATATCAACACTTCAATATAATCTCTCCATTGCTACCTGGCTGAGCTTCAAGAGTGGGGCAGCCACTTAACAAATGAGATATTTCTAAAGAGAAAGAAAGAGGGAGCAAGAAATCAGTTGTCAGAGACAGCTCTGCATTGCCTTGGGAATTAAAAAACTAATGACCCCACAGCTGGAGCCAAAATACTTTATTGTCTTCTGATGTTATAAATCAGCCAAGCCAAATGCAGTCCAACTAATTACTATGCCAACCACCTACAGCAGAATGTGCCTTATGAAGTTACTGGCAATGGAAGGTAATCAGTCACTCTTTGGAGCCTCACATGGGAGCTTGGAAATGGACTTTGCAAAGCTTCCTTTCCACCATGTCAGATTGTGAACCAATAGATCTGGGCTAGCAGGCACATCTACAGGTCCTGGCCAAGTCTGCAGTTATTATTTTGAAGCAGAAGGAGGCTCAGCAGGGAATGTGAGCTGCAAAATGATGTCAAGAATGCAGACAGTAACAAGCAGAGGAGTCTTCACTGATGCTGCCTCTATGGACTCACTTAAGCCTTCATCCTGAATTGTCCCCTCTTTACCAATGTTTCCAGCTAGTGGTATTATTTGACCAGTTTATTCTCAGCCAGCTGTTTAGCAATTCTGCAGTGCTGCTGTCATTTTCCATTCAGTGACACATGAACTGACCACACTCCAACAATCTTGCATCAGCCAAAAACATGTTTGAAAGGGTCACCCCCTTTTGAGAAAGCCCGGCTACCTCTGCTTCAGGCTTCCTATATGGAATTGCCCACAGAGTTTCTTTGTCATGATCAGGCATTAAGCATGCAGGAATAACATTTAAATAGAAATGATTATTCCAATCTCACTGTACACTCCAACCTTTCCAACAGACTGAATTTTTCCATTAAAATTTTTTGTGATCTCATTCAGCAGACATATGTCTATCTGTCAAAAGAAGAATTTTCATATCATTCTAAAAATTTACCTTTTACTCCCACAAAATTTGACAAAGACAAATTTTAGTATTTTCCCCCAGGGTTTTAAATTTTCAGTATTTTTTAAAATCATATTTTTAGATGCCAGTAGCAGTTTTGTCAAAATGTCTGCAAGAGGCAAGGGGGAGATGTGCAGAAAAAAAAGCAGACCTTTCCTGATGACACCATCCCTTCAATCCATTTCTGTGAGATCCCTTTGCTATCACAGAGCAGTCTTGAGGGAAACACCTCCCAAAGAAATGGACTTCAGTGGGTTAAGAAAAACTGAGGGGAAAATAAATTCTGTAGCGACCTACAGAGTCATGTAAATGTGACAGTCTGAAAGTTAATGAGCTGCTGTAAAAGTCCCTCAAGACTGTGCTGGCCACAGTGTCCAGAGCTCAGTTTCAGCAAAAAACAACCATGTCTCACTCCTACTCTTGACCTCAGCAGAGAGATGAGGGTGAGAGGCACCAATCACTGTTTCTTTCACCCCACAACTTCCAGGACTGACCCTACAGTCCCCCCTTACCCCATCTGAATTTTCAAGCAATTCCCCATACACACTCTTGTCCTCCATTTGAGGTTTCAGAATGACCCAGAGAAAGAAATAAGCTGCACATTAATTAAATCCACATCTGCTACAGCAAATATTGCTGCTGTTAGCACTGCAGAGAAATGATATAAAAGGACCCTGGGCCATAGGAGAGAAATTCACTTGATTTCCTTCCAGTGCTGCTGACTCAGAGCTGTCTCTCCTGTCCTTGATCTCTTTCTCTTTCTCTTACCCTCTTGACCTCATCACTCCAGGGTTTCTGACTGGCTCATTTTCAGCCTAATTCTCTTCTCCTTATTCAATGCCTGTTGTATTCATGCCTGTCTCCCACGTACAGCAGGAACATGCTCTTCACTCCCCATCTTTGAATATATGAGCCCTTCTTCCTACATTCAAACTTTGATGGCACGGCCCATTTTGCATTTTTAATACCCTCAATGTCCTGCTTCATTGGGTGAGATGTGTTAGTACATAAAAATATGGACTTATATGTTAATTGTAATTCTCGGGTTTTAATTGTTAGCACAAGCTTGCTGTGGTGTATATAGAATGCCAATTAGCAGCTTTTCAGGCAGGTTTAGGACAAGCACATCCCAGGGACCATTCCCTGAAGGCAGTGTAAGCTGAGGGAAGGAGAGGCACAACCCCTGGCATTTGACCTCTGGGCTGGAGATCGATGCCTAAACAGTTTCATTTAGCAAATCAGCTGCACCCTTGCAGTCTGGTTCCTTCTCTTGTCATTGACAATCATCTTGACAGGTCCATTTGCTGGTGAATAAGTCTTCTTTGCCTGTTCAACTCCTGCATTGAGCCATCGATGCCTTAAGCTTTAGCTTTTATGTTTTCAGATTCTGTGCTGCTTAGGTGTAGTTATGAGCCTCATATTAAGTGCTGGTGAATTCTCTTCACAGAGTAGGTAGACAAAACAAATCCTTTCCCTGCTGAGGACCAAGGACAACAGCATAAACAGCAGTGGACTGAAGGGAGGAACAAGAAGAATAGAATCTCATAACCTGAAGTTGTAATTGGATAATTAAACCCCAATATGCAAATGGACCAAAACTTATAAAAATGTGAGCTCTCGGGACTGATCTTCCTTTTTGTCACCATTCTTAGTCCACCCTGGGTATAGCCCTGGTCAGGCTCCTGTCCTGCCCAAGGTGGATCCTGGAGGCCTTTCAGTAAATACCTACTTTATTCTCTAGCTCTATCCAGTCTCTGTTTCAGGTCCCAAGGCATCAGCATCATTCAGCATCATCAGTTCTTTTGTGTTGTAACTCCTGTGTCTTCTTGTAGACACCACCATTGGTCATGTCCCTCCACAATCTGCCCTCCTTTCACTCCTTTAATGTGTTTGGTTTTTCTTTTGATGACAAGCAATCACTGAGCATTTGTTTCTGTCTCCCAAACCTGCCAGTTCCCAAAAACTGAACTGGCCTTTGCCCAATTTTGCTGTCACATCTCCATGGGACAATCCAGCAGCCAATATATTCATATACAAAAGGTGCATTTTTCATTAATGTCTGGCAGATTGATTTACAGCCTTGTGTGGCAAGATCAGAGAAATCAAATACAATTTTCAGTAGAAATTTCCAACAAGATTGCATTAAAAAAATTAAAAATGTTCCTTCCAACTATTTTTTCCAGCTTTCTTTCATCATCACTTGATATCTAAGATGTGTACTGCAGCTCAGAGAGGAACTGGGTAAAATAGTTATTGATTAGGACCAAAGGCATTTCTGTGCATGAAATTTACATTCGTCCATGAATGGCCTTTTCTTCCCTAATAATGTCTGTTATTTATCCTTTTTCTTCCACAACCATGGTGGAATATTCTCTGTGTTGCTTTCCAAGTGTCTGAGGAATATTCAGAGAGCTTTCCAAGTGCCTGAGACATATGATTGTCTGAGGCAATCAGAAATTCTCTGATTATTCTGCAGTACCTGGCAACATGGATCTTCCATCTTAAGCATTTGTCCAGGTGTTCTCCATCACTTCACTTACTCCAGACTTTGCCTCTTTCTGGGGTTTTAAATCTCAGCTTATTAGCTTTGGAATAGTCATTTATGTAAGAATCATCTCTCCTGCCCAAAGCTTAATATTTGTCATCCAAACCCTTTCATGACTTTTATGGTCTTCCTCTTGCCTACATCACCTCTTTATCTTCTTCCTGTGAAAAATGAGGTTTATTCTAACATTCCCCAAACTTTTCCTCCCACAGATCTGGGTCTGCCTTTCTTCCTTTTCTGTTCCATTCTGAATCATTCTCATGACATCCCATTCTGTTTCACCACAGGGAGTTTTCTGGGAGTGTATACCTATCTATCTTCTTCATTAAAAACACAAGACATTTCATGGAAACACACACTTGGTAAACATTGTTATATTGTAAGCTGAACCTGATTCGATTGAAAATTAAATCCAAACACAGCACACTTGGCAACTTTGTGTCAAAATAAATCCATGTTTTATTTAAAAATAAATATATGTTTATGTTTCTAAATACACACCCCGAAACTCGCAGTATTTTGACCTTCAGAGAGGTGTCTCCTCTGCAATAGCAACAAACTCACAAAAGAGAATTTGCTAAGCTCTTTTAAAATTGAAAACACAGGCTTTTATTTTTGCTATACTACTGCCTCTCTCTCAGAAGCTGCACGACCTAACTTTGCGTGTTTTGTGCCTATTGGTTTTAATTCCATGTTGTACTGCAATTCATATGACACTGCAAGGATTTTTTTGTGAAGATACAGAATGATTAAGATAAAGCTACCTTCTTTATTAATTGCATTGAACTATTTAATGATGCTCACTGTGTTTGGGGACAAAAATGAAAACAATCTTCTGGTGCTGTTGTTTCAGAAAAGGAGGTATGATAGGGAGTACACAGATTATTAACTCACATAGTCTCAGAGGACTTATATATTTTTTATTCTTCCTATCTCTGCTCTTGTCCTTCAAGGAAATGAAAGTTTCCTTGAAAATGAAAATGAATGATAAATTCATCAGTAAGTTTGCACTGTGCTGTTGTTTAATTATATTCAAACATTAATTAAAGAAGAGGTTAGTTATATTGGTACTAGTAACTGCTGATGCTATGTTAGCCTTAGTATTGCAGTAATTTCAGTTTCCTGATTATACTTCCAACAAATGGATTCTTCAATCCTAATACATATGTATAAGTCTCATTTTTAGAAAAGGTAAGCAATTATTCTATCAAAATTCAACTGCTCAATCTTTGCAAAGCCTCTGCTCTTCTGCCCACATTTATTTCACCTTAGACATCTCATCTTTGGAGCAATATCCATGATAAGAGCAACAAAACATGCTTTCTTTACCTGTTTGAGCATCCGCCAGCATCAGTATTACAATCATTCTTGGTAAGTACCTAAAAATGCTTTGGTGCCATGCAGCAATGCTGCTTGAGAGAGCTCAGGTAAAATGAGCATAGATTTATGCATCAAGGTTAGGTTTATTTCTGGGAACAGTGGGAACTGTTCATACCAAAACTAAATGTTGAAATTCCTTGTAGAACACTGCAGGATAGAGCATGGATTAGGACACACAATGGACTTCAACTGGAGACATGTCTACATGAACTTCTGTAAAATTTCAACAGAGGAATCACCCTTTGGAAGTGCCAGCAAATCTGGATGCCTGAGGCACCACCTGACCTGAGTGGTCTTCTCCTAGGCTTTAAGCCATTCCAGCCATCTCTTAAAAATGTAATTTTCCTCCAGGTTTTCTACCTATTTTCAATCTTTGTGGATGACAGTGGTACAGTAACATCTTCAGCAGGGACAACCTGTCAGGCACACACCCACCACTGTTCTAATTTGGGTGTCATGAAGAGCTGCATCAAATGCTGTGCCTATTTTAGGGAGGCACAGCCCCTCCACCCCTCCAAGATGCATCCGTTCCCCATGCCCAAGTTCCTGCTGTGATCCAGTCTTTTAATAGCTATACAGCACAAGCCAGTGAAGTCTGTCTAACACTGTGCTGCTTCTCTCCTCGAATCACTGCTGCTCAGAAAGTACAACTCCCTGATTTACAAGTTGCTTAAAACTTAAAAATAAAACCCAGATAAATAAATAGGAATCATCAGGTTTCTCTGCTCCCCTGTGAGCAAGCCTTGTCCTCAGACAACAAATGACCCAGGGACAGGCACAGCCAGGCTGCAATGCTGCAAAGAGGCTGACACTAATGCAGTTGGATGTTCCCTTTGAACAAAACTTGGCTGCTGGCTGCATTCTGCTTTGAGACAGCACCAAGACGACAGCTCTGACAAATGCCTTGAAATTCAGTGCCCGTGGCCCTGCCTTTGCTGTGCTGCAGCCTGTAGCAAAGAACGGTGACAGTTCAAATGGCTGGCTGGCAGATACATTCACAATACATTAACATTTTGTTAGAATCCTGCCAAGTATGCCTCTGGTCTCAGTGGGAACTAACCAACTGCTTCAGTTACATTTGGACAGGACAGTTGCTTCATCAAAATATCCCATCTGCGAATGCTTTTGCAGGGGGCACCACATAGCAATGGCCTTTTTCACTCCATTCAGAATGTATCTTTCCTGTTAGAAAAGTCTTGTTTAATCTGCATTTGTCCAGTCTTCAACTATCCTGTCCCCTGTTCTCAACAAACAAAATAAATCTCAATTTCACAAAGTCTAACACAGAGATCATAAACTCTGTTCAAGTCTTAGGGCAGCTCCACGAAGCCCTGGTTCATGCCTACATTCTACCTCCAGGAGTATGTAGGGATTTCATTAGTGGAAGGTCAAATTACCTTGACACATCTTAAGTCCAGCTGCCTGTTTGCACCCAAGGAGAACTGTGGGACAGTCCCTGAATTACCCAAAGGTGAATTATCTCACCTTGATTAGTTTCACAGAAGGTCTCTGCAGAGAGACTCCTGCTTTCCTACAGGGAGCTCCTGACACAGCCTCAATGTGTGTGGTGTCAGACCAGGGCATAAACAGGAAAGTCACCAAGAACTTCAATGTTTAAGTCCATCTTTAAAGAAACAGTGCAGCCTCGATGTATTTTAAATCATCAGATCTCTAGTCTATAGAAACTCAACTTCCCATTTTACAGCTCTGGGTCCTCCATCCCGGTTAGGACTTGTTGACTCAGGGCAGCAATGAAAAAGTGTGAATTTTAGCTCAACGTGGTAGCTCTAAAACTTTTGCCAAGTCACCAGACTCATTTAAAGCCACAAAATTTGGTTTCCAGTTCTGACAGGCAGAAATACGATTACAGGTATTGAAACATCTGTTTCCCACTGTGAAAATGGTGTTCCTTGGCACTGGAGCTCCTGCTTTGGAGCTGATACAGGCTGCTCTCTGGAAGCCAAGAGCCTCCCTCTGACAGCACTGTAGCAGCCCTAATTCCAATCTCCATACCCTGGGTATGAAAGTCATCCCTGCCCATGGCAGGGGGGCTGGAATTACATGATTTTTGAAGTTCTTTCCAATCCAAACCATTACATGATAGCATGGACCCTGTTCCTCTTTAATTCATGCTACACTGAGTGTAGCTTTCTAGACTAAAATAGCCATAGGAACAGCCAAGAATCAGGTACTAACTTTCTGTTCAATTCAGGGTCCAGGGATCAGAATGAAGGTAAAAAAAAAAAAAAAAAAAAAAAAAAAAAAAAAAAGATAAGGGTGCAATTGGACTGTTTTGCCAGGCATCACATCTGCATTGTTGCTTAACACATTACAGTGTGAACCCATTCCCACCTAATACAGGTTGAATCAAAAACACAGAGAGGTAGAGGAGGGAGGCACAGATTTGGAGATCACCCTTCAGCTAGAGACAAGTTCTGTTTGTTTTTTACAGTATAATCTCAAAGAACAGGCACATCTTAGACAATCAATACAGTAACTCCAATCATAAATCCAAGTCAGCAAAGCAACAGGGATTTATGCAGACAGCTATCAGATCCATAGTATTTACTCCAAGTGTAACACAAAGAGCATTTTAGATTGCTGTCAAGAAGACAGATGGTATAGGAGAAAGGAGCAAGTTGAACATTACCTTTTCAACTGGAAACCAGTCCTCAAGTCTGTAAGGTCCAATTTCAAAGAGTTCTGAGTGAACAGAAGCAGCTCAGATGGATCACAGAGTACACAAATAAAAGCAGTCTATTAGCAAATCAGAAAATTGATTGTGGCAAGAATGGACCATAAAGCAGTGTACACACACAAAAGGTTAAAATAAATAAAGTTCATTGACCAAATATTGTCTTCTCCACCTCCAATAATAGCAGGTTATAAACCTGTCCATAATCTATTCTTAAATACTGTAATATAAAATCATAGAATTATAGAATCATAGAATCTTAGAATGGCTTGGGTTAAAAGGGACTTTAAAGAGCATCCAGTTCCAAACCCCTGCCATGACTAGGCACATTTTCTACTAGGCCAGGTTGCTCAGAAACCCATGAGTCTGGCCTTGAACACTTCCAGGGATGGAGAATCTGCAGCTTTTCTGGGCAACCTGTTTGACTGCCTCTCCACCCTTGGAGTAATATCTACCCTAAACCTGCTGTCTTTCCGTTATCCAAAATCTGCTGCAGCCTGGAGGGCTAGTAGAAGATTTTTTAGAAACTTACCCATTCTAATTTATAAGTTTTCCCTTTTTTTCCTGATGGCTCTGATTGCCCCTGGCTGAAAGGCTCAGCTGTTTGTGGATCAAAACCCAGCTTGGTGCAGAACAGCTGCATAACCCTGGTTCTGTGTTTCTAACAAAATTGTTGAGAGGTGGTAGTGAGTATGTCCACCCTCATGGAGAAAACACCCAAGAATCAAAATCATCCACAACCTGAAAGATGAAGAAAACCAATGCAGAAAACCAAAGACAGTAGCTAATTATCTAGCAGTGCTAGCATTCAAGAGGGAAGAAGTATTGACACCAAAAAGGTATGAGACCCTAATTAAAAAATCAGGCAATCAGAAGGAGGCAGCAGCAGGGGCCAGGCTGTCCCAGAGAGCAATAGGGATGAGCCCTCTCTGCCTGATTGATGAGTGCCTGGCCAACAGGAGCACTTGGTGAGCATATTAATGCTAAGCCTGCCAGCTCATTAAACAGGTGTCTGCCGTGTACTCTGGCCAGCAAAGAATTGCTGTGCCCTCCTTCAGTTGCCCACTGCCTGCCTGGAGAGTCTCTGTGTGCACACTAAACTTGTCAGAGTCAAATGTGCCACAGTCCACCAAGAAAATCATCCAAGTCCTCACAGTAGGTCAAGAATCCTTCTCTCTGTGCCTTCTCCCACTTGTAATCACCCTTTTCTGTCTCTGACCAAGAGGTCAGCTAATTCTGGCTCTGAGGCAAAGCAAAAGGAGGAATGAGTCAGGGCAGCAATGATTTCTGGATCATTGCTGCTGTATTTCTTCCTCCCATCAGAGATCCCACACTGCTGCTCAGGTAGAGCTTTAAAGGGATAGATCTTCCCTTGGCCTGAAGAATCACTGAGCAGTAAGTAACATTCCTTGGTTCTGACACAGCTAGACACCCTCAAGCACCTTGCAGAAGAATTTCATGTTTTCTACTGGAGTCAAATCAAATTATTTGTTGCTGCGCTTCTCAAAAATCTGAGGAAAAAGGAAAAAAAAAAATCAGGCAGCTTTAGAAAAATAATCCCTGTGATGAAAACTGAAAGAAGGTAAAGAACATGAGGAAATCTCTAAGTCAGAAAAAGAATCTAAAAAATAACATGACCGAGAGGCATTGGGAGGTCAGATGGTTTAAACACTACTGTAACATTAGTACTATTGAAACTTAGCGATCAAAATTTTTAAAAAACACAATTTTATTTTTTTTTTTTTTTTACTGAAAAAGGTAGGGATTTTTCACCTGAAAAGCCTGAAACAAAGAAAATAATCTTTTAAAATCAACATCTATTGATTTCTACCTGGCTCTGAATTTATCCCCTTTCTCTAATTAACAGCCTGTGTCACTGGAAGAGAAGAACATTAATGGCACAAGACAACAGTGTCACCTCCTACTACAGAGTAGATCTTGAAGGAAAAAAATCAAAGCATTTGTTTAAAATAAATCAGCAGCCGTGCCTGAGTTGTCTGTTTGCATGGCAGATATTCATTGCCTTTCACAATCCTTTTTAGAGGGACAATAACTGGGACCAACTGGTTAAAATAAATTAAGAAAGGTGCTTCCAGTGAAAGAAACAAATAATAATAATACCATCCAGCTTCCTTTTTTTTTTTTTTTTTTTTTTTTTTTTTTTTTTTTTTTTTCTGGTTAAGTAAGAAACAGTCTTTTGAGCAGAGAGACCACAGCATGAAGATGTTTAAATCACAGCCCTCAGTTGTGAATTCTACCCTGAGTTAACTCTAGTGTCAATTTAACAATATGTATTGCTATTTCATTTTTATTTTATCTTATGTTTCATGTTATCCAGGAACCACGGTATATAATTTAAAAGGGCCAGTCATATAGAATCTCCTTTTCCAGGCAGAGTGCCCAGCTGTGCCAGAACTCCAGTTAGAGACACTTCAGACTTTATCCCACAGTCACCATGACCACCAGAAACCATAAGGGCCTGAAGATTTTCTGCCATGAGGCTCAAACCCATGAGGACAAGCAGAACTTGGGGACACCTGCCAGCTCCCTCTCTTCCCAGAGGAGGCACAGCACACCCAAAAAGCTCAGATGTTTTCCAGTTTAGACAAAAGTATCTCCTGCTGCTGGTGCCATTTCTCAGCCTGGACCTGCTGGCAAATACATCTTCAGTGCTGGGCACACAAACCTGGCAGACAGCCCAAGGCCAACACTCATCCAGACATTCATATTTACTTTTAAAGTTCAGTATCCTTGGATTATCAAAGACTGCATTTTTAACCTTTACAGGAGTTAGCCCAAGGATCCTGTCATCTGTTAAAAATATATTTTTCATTGACACAGACTTAGTTTTTTGATGGTAATAGAGTGCAATATTAACAAATACTACAGTGTAGTAGCTAATCTCAGGCTACATTTAAGAGAGAATGACAAAGTTTAGCAAAGGTCACAGATCTCCCACTGCAGGCATATGTGGTTTCCAAGATAAGACCAGCAGGAACAATGCAATCATCTATTCTTAGCTACTCCATGACGTTAGACCCTTTCACTCAGTGCAGCAGGGAAAACCCTTTTTCTTTCATGAAGTTCCTACCTCTGAATTCTTTAAACTGTCATTGAACTATAGAAATATTTTCTAAGAGATATGGTACTGACCCTATTTAAGATTGCATCTGGGCCAGCTGAGTCTGGTGTTTTGTACAAAGAGCTTTCTAAAATAAATGTTCATGATCTTTTCTTCTCAGTTTGTGTGGCAGTTTTCAGGAAGACTAAAGATCAGCACCTTCAAGTAACGGCATAAAAATACAGATTTTTTGACACGAGATCTAGCCCTGTCTTTGACCAAAATGCCATCTGCTTTCCTTGAGATGAATGAAGCTTGACTTTTCAAATCTCGGTGCCAAGCATCTCTCACAACAGTCAGAAAAAAGGATTACAATCTCAGAAATCAGTTCAGATTTCATGGAAGAAGAAAATACACTTTTTTATGAGCATTTATATCTATATATAGTTATAGAGATGTGTGTGTGTGTGTGTGTGTGTGACAGAAACATCCAGATATATAATGTACAGAGATGTGTTTAAGTGCACACAACAGGAATTTATTCTGTGTCTCTGTCCTGGAAGCAGCTGGGTAGTTCGATCTTGTGGCATCCTAGTTAAGTATGGATGTACAGGCTTGTTATTTGTTGGATAAAGAAGCCTGTGACACAAATCTGCTGTTGAAATCTCATTCTGTTAAAGGTAATTAACCATTTTCCTCAGCAAGAGGGCCTGAGTGACAAGCCAGGGATCATGACACAAGCCCATGACACAGAAGTGAGTCAAACTCCCATTTTTCCTCACAGTACTGGATTGTATTTCCTGTGAAAGTCTCCAGAAGGCAGAAAATCAGCAGTGGGCATGAGAACAGAGAAGGTTTAATTTTCTAATGAACCTGATATGCAATGTTACAACTGAAAATTCTGCAATTTTATTTTCCTTCTGGCATTGTATTTCTTTTGTTCAACTGCTTTTCAATGTGCATTGTTGCAGAGGAACTGCTGAAAGTCACTACTTCAGACGTGGGACTTTATCACAGCAGGATTAACTAAACCACAAAGGCAGAGTCTGTACAGCATCGACCCCCTTCCTCTTCACATCCCAGAAGCAGATGGCAATACAAAATGAATTTTTCACATATTGTTAATGCTTATGGTTTTTCACCTGTGAGAAGGATTTTAGCTTTGGTTCAAGGAGGGACATCATTTTACAATAACAATATAAAAGATTAATAGGCTCTAGCACAAGGTGACTAATGTGTTCTGTAAGTTTGTGAAAAGAGGGGATTTTTTTCTCTTCTTTTTTTAATAAAGTTTCAAGAAGTGTTTCTGCTTTTCACACAGCCTTGTGCTAAGATACAGTGGATTATTAGCGTGAGTTCTTACAACACAAATGTATAATGATACATCCCATGCTGGATCTGCTCTTTATTCCACACACAGACCTGGAACTCCCATGATACTTGGATTTGTTAGGCTAGTGCATGACAGATTTATGAATTTCAGGCTATCACAGGATTATTGCCTGTGGCAAGGCACTGAGCATGATAGAGTCAGAACTGACTTTCTCAAGATCTTTGAGATACAGTAGTTAAAGAACCCCTGCCAGAACAGCACAATGAGAAAATTGTGCAAGAAATATGAGTTCTTTCAAAAGATTTCCCCCTGCAAAGATGCTTCTTCAAGTGGAAGAGTCTATCTCATGCAAGCTATTAGTCTGAGGGTGAAGTTAAACCCAGTGTCATTTTACTAAGGGTACACCTACAGCTGAATGACTTCAAATAGGCCCCCAAAATGCAGAAAACCCATTTTTAGTTCTGATAAATCTAGAAACTAATGCTGTTCTTCCTTTAGCACACAATGCAGGGAATCAGAAGATTGCAGGTTGCTGTCCAGAGAAGTCATGAACTCTCCCTAGAAATGTTCAAGGTCAGGTTGGAACAGGTTTGAGCAACCTGGTGTGGTGGAAGGTGCCCCTGTCCATGGCAGGGGATCTTTAAGGTCCCTTCCAATCCAAGCCATTCTACGATTCTATGAAAAGACATGGAAAACTGTGTCCTCCTTCTGCCTGCAGTGGTAAAAGCAAATTTCTCTCTGACAACATACTTTTGTCCATGGTCACACCTTGAGCTGTACAGGAAAGTTAGCTCAAGGTGAAAGTCAGCATGGACAGCCAGTGCATCTCTCCCAATCTCCTCCACTGATGCTCTTCCTGCTCCGAGTGACCTTTTTGATGCTTCTCCAAGTTCAGTCCTAAGCAGACATATGCTAACACAAAAAGCTGCTCTGAAGAAACTCCATGGGGAAAAGACGTTCCAGACAACTTCCTGAGGCAGATTAGCTCTGAAAAATCTATTTAGTCAGCATTTTCCCTAGTCTTTGAGCTTTGCAAAATAATGTTGTTTAGGGAAATACTGTGGTTCTAATAATGACTTCTTCCCTCCCAAAAAAAAAACCTTTTTAAGAAAGACAAAGGGACCAAGTTTTTGGGGTTCTTTCTGATATGTCCACACTCTTCTTCCTCACAGATATAAGGCAATAAAACCTCTTCCTCACTCCAAAAATGAGACTGGGTTTGAGTTAAGAACGACTAGGAGTAAGTCTCCCAAGTCATATTCAAGTCTCTCCAGTAATTTTTTTTCCTTTTTTTTTTTAGAGAACCCTGAAGAATGCTCCACACGGTACGTTGGAATATAAGCACACAAAATAAATGGAAAACTGCAATCTCCATCTTTCTAGCTATCTTTTTTCATTAACATGGTCATTAATAATTGGTTTGCTTTTACCTCATATTGATTATGAAGTAGATCTTCATAGCAGTAATGGAAGTGTGGAAATCACCTTCCATTACTGAGACATTTAATATAAAAGGATGTCTGGGACAGATTAGATACCATATCAAACTCATATGAAGCTGTATCTATCAAAAATGCACTGTTGTTTACATGGCTCTTTTTGATTTTTTTTTAATTTTTTTTAAAGTTCTGAACTGGTGCCTTTAGCACAATGACAAACTTTGTGTAGAAGACTGTCTTCCTCATTCACACACTTGTTCACACAGTCTTATGTTCAAACCAGCTTTCAGCTTTTGGCTTGCTTTTCTACCACAATAAATCTGTAGCAATTATTGCCATTTAAATGCAGGTTGAGCTCACCACAGGCACAGCACGTGTGTTGGTCATTACTGTGACACAGCTGCTCCCCAGGGCACGTGGCTGTACCATGCATAAACTCTCTTTGAGAGCTATTCCTCTGCATCATTAGCATCTGTCATCGATGAAACATATAGTTTAGCTTTGGTTAGCAATTATTTTCTTGAAATTCAAACAAACTGCAGTACTACTATCACACATTAGCTACATTCTTTTAGAATCTGACAATCTTTGGCACTTTTCTTTAAATACCCTGCTGCAGAAACAGAGATCTGAAGTGAAAATTCTGTTCACATATCCCATATTTAATACTTACTGTTAGAGAAAAAAAAATTCAAATGTAATCCTTAAAAAAACAGATAGAAAAAGAACCTTGGATAATTTGGCTCTGATAGTTTTAACGCTTTAGACTGACAACTCTGAAATTAAATCACTTGATTATAGGTGCTTCTTAAAGAAATCTCCCTCAGATAAACACAGATATCTCTGCATTCATTGATTTCTGTCCCTTTTCAATGTGTCTGTCTTCATCTCCGTTAGTTGACTTTTGTTACTAATGAACTCTCAAGAACAACTCTCAAGTTGTTCTTGAAATGGTTTAAGTTTCAGTTCAGTCCTAAATTCAGGATGCACAACACACCACAGAACATATTTTTATAAGATCCATCACTTTGCAAAATATACTTCAGTTAGTGTGTGAACAGGCTGAATTGAACACAAACATAAAGAGAAAAGAGATTTAGAAATAAATGTTTGAAGTGAAGGACTCAAAGAGCTTAAAAATTTGGTTTACTACATCTGTCAAAATAAGATTGCTTTCTAAAAACACTCAGATCAGAAGAAAAATAAGTCTATTTACACATTTCTCACAAAAAGATTTTTCTGTGCTTGGTAAAAACTCACGGTACACACCACTGGAATATTTCTCCATCCCAGGTGAGGAAAATAAACTCTTAGTCAAGTGGGTCCCAGTTTTTTAGAGCAAACCTCCCTGACAGTCCATTATTCCCATCACTCTGAGGTCCATCCATTCCAATTCCTCCCACCATCTCTGTCTCAGCAGGTTCATCTCCTGATCCACATCCTCTCCCCAGAACACCAATTCTCTCCACATTTTTTTCCTCTCACCTCC
Source organism: Sylvia atricapilla (assembly GCF_009819655.1). Lineage (NCBI taxonomy): Eukaryota > Metazoa > Chordata > Aves > Passeriformes > Sylviidae > Sylvia > Sylvia atricapilla. The sequence continues at coordinate 147,692,360 of NC_089140.1, forward strand.
AAAGGGAGTAGGTGTTCCTGGTAGTTAGTGGAGAGGAGGGCAGATGAAGAGAAAGCACAGAAGTGCAGGCAGCCCCAGCTCACCTGGTTTGGGCTGGCTCTGACTGTGGCCTGGGTGTTTGGGTAAGCAGAGCTGGGGGCTGCATGAGGACATGGCTCAGCTTCCACAGCAAGTCATTCCCAGCCCCAGTCCCACCTCCTCCCTGGAAAAATGAAAATGGGAAGAAGAAGCAGGAAGCAGCAAGCTGAGCTTTTGAGACACCCAGTCTACCTTTTACCTGAAAGATTTCTTCATTTATTGGTTGGGTACTCTGGATTAGACTACACGTATGAGTGAAAAAAGCAGAAAATTTAGGCCAGGGTAGAAGAACAAATCATCATAATTCCAAATGCTTCTAGAAGCACGGATGCTTTTAACACCTATTCACATGAATTATGGTTGTCTTCTTGGAGTTACAGCAAGAGCAATGCTGTAAGTGCTATTTAAGATACTTTGACTGGACTGAAAATATTTACAGCTTCTGCATTAGTTCATACATTAATTGCTTTTGTAGCTTTATTATCCTATAAAACTCCTCAGTACTGGTAGAGCCAACAGTGGCAGATGTTTTGCTTTGAAGTTCTAATAAAATCCAATCAGAAGTAATTTAGTAAGCTCAGTTTTCAGCAAACTTCAGGAAGGTTCCCCATTAAAATCAAGTCTCCTTCAGGAAGGTTGTGCTGGACAAACAGGAGCTCAACATCACTGATGACCCATCACATCTTAATGTTCTTCTGACTCTACCAACTACTCCAGGTCTATTTCCCCCTAACTGACCCCACCATTTTAGCCATTATCTCTTCCCACTGCTGCTTGTAACAACTCCTGTCTTTCAGCTTCTCCACTGCCATCTGCTAGCTCTGCAGTAACTTTCCAAAAAATTTACACTACACAGCTCCCCCTTGGACAGGAAAAAGTTTCATTTAATGCCTTCTGAGAAACATGAACCTGTTGGCTTCTGAACTTGAAAGATATTAAAGCTCAAAACAAGTTTTCCTGTCCCAGCTAGAGAACATGAGATATGCTTCAAATGATCCTCACTTTATCTGCCCCAGTGTCCCATCATGATGTCTGTAATCTGTTCTCAGATACCACTGTGACAGATAACACTACCTACAGCTCTAATTCCAGATTGTTGCTAATAAAAAGAGGAGTGGTAATAATATCTAGAGTTTTCCCACTGGCTGTGATTGTGCTGGAGTACAAATGATGCCTGGAGACTGTGCAGAAGAAGATGGGAATTTTATTTTCCTCTTATGATTCACACTATCTTCTTTTGCCTTTAGGATTGCTCCCCTCTGGTGACAATAGAGACAAGTGTAGCTGATTTTCTTTATGGCTACCACTAGTGACACATAATGCCAGTTGCTTTACCCAGAAAACGATATCAAATGAAAAACAAGTCACAGCATGGAGAGTGAATGAACAAGCAGAATCCGTGGGTCTCATCCTTAGCAAGCTGAGCATTTTGTTGATATGATGTACAACAACTGAAGATCTCCATCAGCAGAAAAAATCCCCCAGCATTATCTGAGCAGCATAGTGATGTCCACCTCATGTCTCAGGTGACAAGTTCTATGCAAGTCATTTTCAGACTCAGTGGCTGAGAAAAGGATAAATTCAGGGTTTCAGCATGAGCCAGATTTCACCTCTTTTGAAGATATTTTGACATACCGGAGCACTTCAGATATATTATCCAAAGTCCTTCTACAGCATGTTGGCTGACTGAATCCGTATTTCCAGGCACAGACTATTTAGATATGTACAATGTAGATATACAAATACAACTGAAAGCCTAAACTTTTGGAGTTACAACCTATGTGAAAACTCATATTGCTCTAAAAAAAGAGCCCAAACCAGCCGGGGGTATTGTGGCAAAATAATTCATTTATTGTCCCTGGCTAGAGGGAGAGGTTAAGTTGAATACTCAGATCTTGAGCACAGCAAGGTAAGCATTTCAAAACAAAACAAAACAAAACAAAACAAAAGAAAAACAACAAAAAAGCAGAATTATTTCCAATTTCTGCCTCTGTATCTACCTAACAGTCACAATTTACTTGCTTTGTGTGAGACAGCTTCTCTTGTCAATGCAGGACCTGCCTTTGGGGAGAATCTCTTTGAGTTCGTGAGATACACTGTGCTTGCAGAGTGCAACAGAAAGTGATTATACTAGACTCTGTTTTTATTTTTTTTACTCATTTTCCAGATAGTGATAGACTTTATTTGTAATAATATTTTGCCTTCTGCAGAACCTTGCTTCTCAGCATGGCAGAATACACTGCAAGCATTTAATTAAGCCTTATGATGTCCCATTGAGGTTGGCAAGTAGGTGTTTCATAATAGCATCAGGTATTTAAAACAACTTACACAGACACACAAAAAAACTGATCATTAGGTTAGGGGAATCAGTGGGACCACAGAAATGTCATTGCCACTTCTCCAGTGTGACTGCCTGAGAGCTGTCTGACTTTGAAGTGTCTTGTGTGCTATGTCAGGCAGCAGTAAAGCTGACTGCTAGAAAGGAAGATGAAACAGAGTGTGTTATGGCAATCTTCCCAGGATTTCAGGTGACAGAAGCCAGAATGTCTGGCCTTTGGCTTCATTCACTGAAGGACAGAAGGGTATAAGATTATTCTCCGTCTTAGAAGAGGCTGTGGAGGATCACAGTGCCCAAGTGATCTGTTCTGGTATCCAGAAAGGCATTTCAAAACAGAAGGTCAAACCCACGCCCACACAGGTTGGCAGAGCTGGCTGTGGAGCTGTAAGCTGCTATTTTACATGCAATTCTAAAACTTTCCTTGGGCTGCCATAATCCATGGCAGCACAGCACCTGTCTCAGTAAATTACAGATATATGTTCATCCCTGGAATACACAAAGAAGGAAAGGACAGAAGTCAGCACTGATCTCAGTTCTCTATAATGAAGTCTCAGACCACTGGCTAATAAAATGTGAACTCATCTGGGGATTAATCCACACATCCCAATCATCCTAATCTTTGTGTCTGAAGTTAACTCCTCAAATCCTGCCTGAACCTGTCCTTTTTTTTTTTTTTCTGCTCAAGATTTCTGGTAACTCACTGGTTTGCGGAGTTGGCTTAAGAGAGTCACAAGATTTCTGTCTGCTCATGGTGGGTTTCTAAGCATCTCTGGCTGGTATCTTTAGCTTTGACTGCCATATTCCATGACATGAAGTCAGAGCTGGCAGCTGCTTGGTAGCAGTTTCCTGTTCACTGCTCAAGAGACAGCTCTGAATCCCAGCCCAGGCCCAATTCTTTGCTCATATGAGCTGAGCCACTTCTCTGTCACATACTGTGACACCCAGTCTTTAAAAATGTGGCAACAGAACTTCTGTGTAGACATGCTCAGAGGTACAGCATACATCAGATTAACGAGTTTTGCAGAGGTACTGATGATCTAAACGTTACCTACATTCTGCATTTAGATACTTCTGAGTGTGAAATAATCCTTTAATCATTGTGGCCTAATTTCTCCACCTCAGCCTCCCTATCTAGCAAGGAGTACAGCAGCATCTGAAGGAGAGGTCAGATGTGCAGGGCTCTTTGTGTACCTTCCACACTGCTGTGCTGGTAGAGACTGCTCAAGCATCATACTCATTTCCTTTATTTATTCCTTTTTTTTTCTATAAGCCTTGATTGAGTAACGGAACAGGGAACAACAAGTCCAAAGGAGAGAGAGGAAAGGAACATGTGCCAAATAAACATAACTGGTACATATGCACCCATCTGAGCCAAGCAGGGTGGGCAATTAACAAAATCATTTAATCCATTCTTTCCAAGCTCTTTGCAGGCAAAAGCAATTGGGACATTCTAGTCAATAACTACATACAAGAGATTTAAAGATCTCTTAAAGAAACAAATTACTGCAGGATTTTATACATTTGAAGGGGGAGGTTTCTCTCTGCCTCCAGAGGAATGGTGTTAGGGGTTATGAAATATCCCTGCCTATGCCATAAGTACACCTTGCATTAGTAGAATAATTTGGTTAATGTGCTGCATTTGAGGAAGACCAACAAGGGTCAGGCAAAGAGCCACACGAGGTAGCTATATTGTCACTTCTTAAAAGCTGCAGTCTGCTTCATCGTGTCCATATTTTAGAAATGTGCATGCTGGCATATCTAAGATTAATGGCAGGCTGCTAAATGCAGAAGATTGCTTAAAATAACCATCCAGCACTTAGCCCAGCTTAGCTTTCCTGAGACCTAGAAGCATTTTAGAGGGACAAAGGACTGGCAACACATCTGAAATTCAAAGCATTTAAAATCAGAATACTTTTTTCAACAGTATCATGTCAAAAGTGCTTCAATAATCTGCCTAGGATCTTGCAGTGACACCAATACCAGTCCTTATGGTTTCTCTTGTTGCTGTATACCTGTTTCTTTGGCTTTGGGACCAGCTTAGACATGTGACAGCAAAGCAGCAACTGAAACACTTTCTGCTGGAAAATCCCTGCATATACCACCAAAAAAAAAAAAAAAAAAGCATCAAAGCTTTTGCATCTTACTACTGAGAGAACACATAGTACTTGAGTTGCTCTGTGGTTATTTTTGAGAAGAAATGCAGGGATCCATCCCCTGTAGGAGTTCTCACTACCTCAGAGCACAACACACTTGCAAGTCAGGACAGGTATCAAATACTTCCCTCTCGACCTCATTGTATTTCTCAGAGCTGAGCACTGATGTAAAGATGAATGGGATGAGGCTGTTCAGCAGAACATGGCATTCTCTGGGATCTATTCCCAAGGAATGTAAATTGACAGGTGTCTGCTGACTTAAGCTGGGAGAAGCCAAGGTGATCTACAGAAGCAATCAGGGACAGTTTAGACCTGACTCTCCTTCCCATGGAGGTGACCTCCTTCAGGAATTTGATGCCATTTCAAACTTGTGGGAAACTATGTGTGGGAATACCAGCAGCAGATCCCAGAAAGCTTTATAGCAGTTTGTCAATCCCTGCGAGATTCTCAAGTTGAGATTCAGGAATGGTAGATCCTAGATCCTTTGTGTTAAGGATGTTTCCCTCAGCCTTGCCAGTGCATCCAGCACCATGAGATGAAGCTAGAGAAGGAACCCCAGGGAGACTGAAAAAATATATAATCTCTTTAGCAGGCAAATTTTGCCCTTATTTCCTTAGACCTGGACAGTGAAGATTTGGGTGTTGTTCCAACCTCAGCAATCACAAGCAACCCACAAAGAGCCCAGCCTCCCTTCTTACATCAGGGTGTGTTTGGTGTTTTTGGGGTGCTGGAAAAATCCAAAGGAGGATTAAAAATCTGAGGAAATGCTTGAAAGAGAAGATTAGAAGGCAAAAAAGGAAAAGAAGAGTCTTTTACCATTGGAGAATCTTTTATCTCTCTACAGTCAGCTGGGGTTTTTTGATTCCCCCTCAATCTTTTAACATGGAAAAAGGTATCATTCAGAAGAGGAAAGCAAAGATAATTTTTTTAATATTTTTTATTTTTTAGATAAAAAAGTGTAACCCCCTTGCTCCACAAAACAGGAAGAGGTGTCTTATATCAGTCCTGAGATCAACTGACTTGGAAAAATGAGATGAGGATATGCATTGACCATTTGACCATTTACAACAGTCCCAAAATATCATTTGATTTGCCTCTAGCGGAGGACAGGAAAAAAAAAGAAACAAAGAAAACAAAGAAACAACAACAAAAACAACAACAACAACAACAACAACAACAACAACAACAACAACAACAACAAAAAAAAAAAAAAGCAGCAGTCATAGGCACAAACAGTCCTTTCAGGACATCAGCCTGAAATAGGTTTCACATAATCATTATATCCTACAAAGGTGAAATAAATCCAAGGGACAGCAGACAGGACACAGCAACCCAGACAACCAGAGGTCCATTTTCTTCCCACATTGTCTGTCTGAAATAGCTTGGTGAGGGCTTCATGTCATTTTTCACCTCCACCTACACATACTTCCCAGGGAAGGGCAGAGATAGAGACTGGCATCCCTGAAAATTCTTCCTAACTGTCTTATACCAGCAGCATCTGATAACCTCCAGGGTTCCCTGCAGAAGGGAGATGACATGCAAAACATACAGAGAGAGAGAGAAGCAAAAGCATCCTGAAGGTTTGAGGGGGTATGAAGCTGGAGCAGGGAAAGTCAGGGATGAAGCGAGGAAGGATTGATGAATTCTTAAAAATGAGCATTGGAGTGGATGTTACAGCAACCTGAGGTGAGGGGAGTTGAAAAGTGGAGAGGCAAGTCAGAGCAAAAATCATGCCTGGAAGATGCTTGTGGCAGTTAGATGTTGATTTTCTCTTAAACTCTTTTAGGTGGGCAGCTGCCTGAGGCCAACCCTGCATACACCAAGAGTAAAATCCATTTTGCCAGTTATCTGCAGGGCAAATCCCATCTGGAGAAAGAGGTAGGCAGAGGGCAGAAAAAGCCCAATACACACAAACCACATTGCAACAGAATTCATTAAAATTCATCATTTCCAGGGTCAGCTGGAGATCTTTTGGTCACAGTACTGAACTTGGAATCACCAGAGAGAAATGATGATTGAGTCTAAGCTATCCAGGTATTAGCTTGACATCACATATACAGTGTTTGGATGATTTTTCCCCTGGCCACCTGACAGAGCAAAAAGTCCACCAGATTTCTGACAGTGGCAGTGCAAATTTCTCCCTTTTTCAGACTGAAGTCTGTCTGCAGACTTTTCTCAACCTGGTCATAAATTCCTCTTCACACTAATTTATTGTGCTGTTCACTGTGAATTCAGATGAAGACAGCTTCATAAAAGAACATGCAATCATTCATATGCCTGTGATGACATAAACAAGATTTACTGTAAACAAGGATGAGGACTGAAGGCATAAAACCAGTGAGAAATCAGGTCTCGTGACTAAATTAGTGAAATGAAAGCCACTCTGAAATTTGTCTTCTCTAGCAAAATGATGATGTAACCTGAAAGTCTCCATGACAACACAGTCCAACCTTGCATTAAGGATGCTTATGCAAGAAAGCATCGACAAGTGTAGTGCCTAAGAAACCCTTCCAACAAACTTAAACCACAGGGCTTCAGCTGCCTCCCCAACCTTATTCATAATATTTTCCATGTGTTTGGTTTGGGTTTTTTTTTTTTCCCTTTTCTGAAACTTCAGATAAGAAAAGAATTTTACACAGTCTTCTGATTATCTGATTACTTGATATTTTAGATTGGAAGGACATGCAGAGAAATGTGGAATAACGTGGAATCATCAGAGAATGGGTTAGGTTGGAAGGAACCTTAAGGATCATCTAGTTCCAAACCCCTGCCAGGGACAGAGATGACACTCACCAGATCAGGTTGCTCAGGGTCTCATCCAACCTGGCCTTGAATATTTCATTTCCAGGGATGGGGCATCCACAGCTTCCCTGGGCAACCTGTGGCAGTGCCTTGTCATCCTCACAGTAAAGAACTTTCTCCTAACACTTAAACTAAATCTCTCCTCTTCTAGTTTAAAACCAGTCTCCCCTGTCCTGTCACTATCTGCCTGTGTAAAAAGTCATTCTCTCTCCTTCTTGTAAGCCCCTTTTAGTACTGAAACACAACACATTTTACTCCAGTCAGAGTATTAAAACCCCACATCTTAATACATTTTTTATTTTTCCAGAAAAGCTGTATTGGTTGGTAGTCCCCACAGCACTGGACATCAGAAGCACTGTTTTTCACAGTGTATGCAATCTAAAATAGGAGCTATCAAATTTAGATAGAATTTGGCTTAATATGAGATTCCTTATGGCAAAAGAGGGAGTGCTTTTACATCAGAGGGGTTCTGACCCATGGCAGGATACAGCTGCCTACATGAAGATGTCTGATGCCATTGAAGATGCACCAGGCTTCCCTGCTGGCCTCCAGCTGTTACTCCAGAGGAGTCCAGGGCTCCTACAGGTCTTGTGTCACATCCAGCTCTGCATGAATAACTCAGACAGCAGAACAATCAACACCCAAGTGAGGGGCCTGAGAAATAGTGGTATCTGCCACTACCAGAGTCAATAAATAGTCTTCAGATACCAAGATTTCATCCCATAAATCTTATCTAGTCCATATCCGGAATTAAAAAAGGCAATAAAAAATTAACCAAGGGCTTATTTTAGATCCCATTCCCAGGAAGTGTGTGTAGCTTTCCAATGCCAGGGTCCATTCCACTGATTTCACTGTTACAGGGAAATGGCAGAGGGTCTGAAAGAAGTGCAAGAATTTGGGGTTTGAAGCAGTCTCTTTTCCTACAGACTGGCTGAGCCTCCTAGCAGAGCCTTCCATGAGGATCACAGAAACACAAGAGGAGCAGAATATTAAAAGATGTCTTATTAAGTTAACATGAGTGGAGAATTATCCTGCAAACAAATAAGCCAGGCAGGGGTTATATGAGCTTTAATACAATCTTCTATCAGAGCTGAGCAGTCCCCAATCAAACTAACTATGGAAAATAGTACTTAATGAATCTGTAAATAAATATTAGCAGGAGAGATGGCAGGGCTAAAGAATACCTTATCAGGGAAGGTCTGATCTCCAGAGGAGAGTTAAAAGGAGCAAGGCAAGATAACTGCTGGAGCATCCCAGCTCACTAATGGACATCCCAAACACCCAGGAGGGCACCCTCAACCTTCTACCTTCCGTCAGGAGCTCTTACCATGCCCCTTCATCTCTGGCAGTTTCTATGGAGTGTAACATCAATAAGCATTCAAAACATTCATCAGTTCAAACATGCTTTGAAGTGTTTCCTTTCACACACATTTCACTGTGTTTAAACCACCACAGACACTCCAGCAAGCTCTCCCTGACACTGCCTTTGATTAGAAGGGTGTGCCAAGTCCAACAAACAACAGCTATGCACATTCAAAGGTCTGTGGAAAAATTCACAGCAGCAAGGACCTCATCCAGAATAAGCAAACCACCAAACTCCAGCCAAGCCAGATAAAAGTTATGCAAAAGCTCCACAGAGGCCAAGACTTCAGGTGAGTCAAACAGGCTGTAAAGTTTAGTCATTGTGCTGTGGGGGAAGGTGAGCAGATGCTTTCCCTGGGAGCAGAGCGGGTCATCTTTCTCCTGTGGGACACCCCTCAACAATAAAAAACATTTTAATGGTCAGTTTTGGATGCCACTCATCCCTCTGCCTTCATCCTGTTCCTCTGTGAGCACTGCTGACACACCCAGCCTGTACAACACCTGAGTACCTGCCCACAATTCTGTTCCTTCTGGAAATGATTCTGCTGTGGCTGTCCCAGCATCACTCCAGAAAATTCAAATGAGCCATACAGAAACACCCTAAGACATCTCAACAACCAAGACAAATAACTACACTTCCACAGACTCTATCATTATTCCCCACTCAGCTCCTCACTTCAACAAACTACCACTACAGCAATCCTCCTTTTTCAGCTACTCTCTGGAATAACTTCTGTTACTCCAGAAGCAGCAGACATACAGACATTTTTCCCAGGAAGAGGAGAAAAAAAAAAAACCTCAAACAAATTTGAATAGTCTCATATTAGAAAGTCTAATTCCATTTCTATGATTAGCATAATACAACTGTGTACAAACCCATAACTTACAGGGCAACTTAACACAAGCCACTGAGCTGGAAATTCAAGCAGAGAATCAGCAAATAAACAAACAGATTACTCTTTTCATTTTGTTTGAATAATTTGTTTCAACAAGGCTTTATTGCATCACGCCTCATTATGGATACTAATATACCAAGGTCCTCAAGGAAAGCTCACAGACATCCCAATTTCCACAGGCAGTAGAAAAGAAATAACACTTTGGAAGATTTATACAACCCTTATTTATGACTAAGTATCTTACACTGTTACCTTTGTCTCAACTAGACAACTAAAACAATAGGATGGTGAGAATAAAATGCCATCATAGAGGGGAAGACAACACATTAATGAAGTTACAGATTACGTGGTATTTCACCTTCTTTTTGTCAGCTTTTGACAGCTGATCTTGACACTTCACTCAAAGAGGAGTCTTCAACACATTTAAATTACAAGAAGACAATAACCAAAATTTTGCACAATAATGAGCTAACATCAAGACTGACAGACAGCTTGGAGATTTGAGATGTCTCTTTGCACAGAGAACAATATTGATCTGTGACATCTATTTCCAAGCCTTACTTTATCCCTTTATCCTATTCATATGCAAAATAACTATTTCTATTTTCTCAAAATAACTAGAATAAGTTTTTCTCTATCTTCATCCTTTCCTAGTTCAAATAACTTACCAGCTTCAGCGAGCTTGCTCTTCTGGGTGGCGCCTCTTAAAAATAAAAGTACGTGCCTTAGGAGGCAGAGTGTTTATAGGAGAAGCTCCACCACAATCTAGATTATGTTAAGTGGTGGGAAGGACTAAGATCCCAAACATGTGCATACATATTCATCTACACCCACAGCATCACTGGCAGCTTTAGGTGAGCTTGTCCTGCTGCAGGTGCTGGCTCACGTCAAAGCATTTCATTTATGTGCATCATTTTGAAGCTTGGATTTGTTTTGTTTCTTCTTCTGAAATCAGAACAGTGGGGATAGCAGCTGAATAAAATTTTGTTTTGAGATAACTTCATTTTGCAATAATGAAATTCTGGTAAAACATATAAATGGCCACAGTGACTGTCAGGCTGTTAGATCTGGAAAAATGGCATTCAGGTGTGTTTGTTGTGGGTTTTTTTCTTCTTTCTCTTATGTGGAACAGAATTATTCTGCTTTCTGTTTATGTGTCAGACCTGATATTTGAGAAACTGAGACTCTAAGATCTGAAGTTGGAGCTGTAAGTGATTGATTCTTCTGGAAGAAAAAAAAATAAAATACCCAAAACAATGAAATTATGCACTGGGCTTTTGGTGCCTTTTGTAAATTTTTTTTGCATTTTCAACAACATACAGCAGTTTTGGGGAATAAAAGGAGCATCAGGACTGCTTGTTGCACCTGAATCAGGACAAATGCTGTGAATTTTTGCTGAAATCAAAGGGATAAGATACCTTTTGCCAGCTGAAGTTCTTTCTAATTCAGAAATCTTCTGTTTATGGATAAAAATAGCACCGTGGTGACAGGGCTGTGTCCAGCCCTTCTATCCAGCCCTGAAACAAGACAGCACCTGGCAAGAACCCGCTGGTGTTAATGAGGTGATGTGCAAACACCGATGGTATCAGCTGCTCTGCTCCCTGCAATGTGACTTCTCCTCTTGCCCTCTCTGCACAGAACCACACAAGCACCTCGTGTCTGGACTTGCCATTTCTTGTGTTTCTCCTGCTTTTCCAATCTCAGGTGCTGAGCTTTTCCTTTCTGCTACCTGCTGTGAAGGCAGGTCATATTTCCAAAGAAATACGTTTCAAACTTTTTTTTTTTTTTCATTTTTTTTAAACATTTAGATCTTTATTTTTAGTCCTGAAACAATTTTCAAGCATTGCTGTCCCCTCATTATCCCTGTCCTAGCTTTTCAAGTTTCAGTCACATAGAAGCAGATTGGTTTGTTTTGCTGTTGTTTTGGTGTGGGTTTTTTAACAAACAGAAGGACAGAGAAGATAAATTTGTCAGTTTTTGTTCCCCTGCAGGATTTAATTTCTTCCTTACTATGTTCTTCTGGATCATTTCAGAGAGGGTTACCTGTTTGTACTTTCACTGGTTAAAAAAAAGGAATCCTTCTTGCTTCCAGCATTTATTTACTAATGTGCATTATTACTTGGTTTAACTACCTCTGTTCCCTCTGTGCTGCTACCTTTCTTTTCATCCAAGTATATTTATAGGCAGTTATCTCTACCCTAATTTCATTAAGCAAGGTCTCAGACTCCCAATTGTCTTAGTGTATTTACACATCCTATTCTTCATAGCTCCATAATTGAGGGCTGAGGCATGGCTCTGCATCTAACATGACACATGGGAAGAGTGTGCAAGAGCTCTCCCTTTTGAGGAAAGCAGCCACACAATCTCCTTCTCATGTTCTTGATCCTTCAGCAGGCTTGGTCCAGAATCAATATCTGCTTTGAAAGGAAAGCACATCACTGATGCTCTGTATCCCACAGCAATTCCACTCACAGTCCCAAATCAGCTGGTGACAGCTCATACTCCAACCCAGAACAGCATCTCTTTATTGAGAATGCACCTACAGAATTTCAAACCTCACCTATGTAATAGAACTTGAATCATGGACTCAGAATCACAGAATGGTTTGGGTTTGAAGGGACTTGAAAATCACCTCATTCAGATCCTCTGACATGGGCTGGGGCACCTTTCATAGACCAGAGCTCAGAACTCCATCCAGCCTGGCCTTGAGAACTTCCAGGTGAGTGTGTGTGAATGAAGTGATGGATGAAACATTTGCTTTAAAAATAAGTCATGTGTCAGGGGGTTTACTTCAGATTTTATCAGTCATGTGGGAGCAAAGCCACAAAGAAGATAAACAGCTAAATTATCGCCTCTGCTTAAGATTTTTGGTTAATTTTGGTGTGGCCACTGCTATGAAGTGGAAGTCTGTGTCAGAGAAGATCCCTACACACAAAAACAAATAACCAGGACACTCACATTTGTGCTCCTGGAGAAGCCCGAGGTACAGCAAACTGCACTGAGCAGATGAGGCAATGAGAGCCAACATCTAAATCAAAGACAAACTCAGCCTCAGCTGCTGTCAGTCAGCACCTACATCCCTTCCAACCAAATGACCTAGACCAGAGAGAATCATGAAAATTAAAGTAAAGCAGCATGCAAATTCATGTAGTAGCTTATGGCTGAATGTAACAGCAGTTGCTCTTCATGGGAAAAAAAGATTTTCCATGTGAGATCCGAGTGTTCTATTTTTTTTTTTCAAAGGGCATTTCAGACTACTCTAAATTCTAACCCCTGAAAGGCTGCAATTTTGTGTTTAAGAAAGCAGATGGCTAGGACGGGATGTGGTAAAATAATATAGGATAATGAATGCTCTGGAGAGGATTCCTCCTTTCTCATGTGTCCAGATAGTTGTTCGAAGAAATTAAGAGGTGAAGAATGAAAGGCAGATCAAAAGAATGTAATTTTTAATCCACCCATGTGACTAAACTGTGATTAATTGCTGTATGATGGGGATGAGGCCGAAAATGGCAGAATTTTAAGTGGGACAGAACATCTACATAGGTATCAGAAGCATCCACAGTTATTTTTATTGATGATTAACATTTTTAATTAAAATCATTCACCCTGTCAAAATATTAAGAAAGGATGCTGAATCTCATGCTGTAGGGCTTAAGAGAATTTCCAAATATTATGAGAAATTTAAGTCCCAGCTCACAGAGCCAATTCTTCACATCTTTCAATTGGTAATTCTAACATTTCCATCCTATCCCACGGTTTCAAATGAAGGGGGCTGAGCCTCAGCTTCTCTTGGGCTATCTGGAATTTCTGAGCCCCAAACCACTGTCCTTGTTCCCAGAGTATCTGAGAACTGCAGGTGCTCAGGACACGTTGCTACTCATTACTTCAAAATACATTTCCATGGGCAATTGTATATGCCTATTTGTCAGCCCAAAGCCCAGAGTAGAAGATAAACTATATTCAATTATTTCCTGTTAGCCTCTCAGACATAAAAATTTTCAGCTTCTCTTTAAAATAGCTTCTCTTCAAAACTTCTCACCTTCCTGATTTGCCATTAGCTTGCTACTGACTTGAAAAAAAAAAAAAAAGAAAAAAAAATTTCAAAGCAGCTTACCATGGAGACATGACTGTATATAGAGCAAGTGTGACGTCTGGGAACCAAGGACTCAATGCAGAGATATCATGGGTTTTTTTGAATCAATTCATGAGAACTCCAGAAGTGGTTTCTGTCTCACATGTATCTTTGACCAGGTGATGTTAACTTTAGTGTATGTGTTCATATCCTCAGCTAAATGCTGAGGCTAATGACTTTAGCATTCAGATCAATAACACCTTGAAACAGATTAGAGTCAATTTAGGGCAGGGCAAATTAAAGTTCTCAATCCCTGAGGACCCACCCTGTAGCTCTTCAGAACAGGTTACAGCACAGGCATTGTACACAGCCTGCCTTGATCCTGCTGCTCCAGCACAGTCTGCTTCTGGGGAAACTGCTGCCAGGCATGACAGAATAAACCTCCTCCCTCTTTAATTTGACTCCTTAGGGTGCCAATTAGCACAGGGTGATAGGCACACCAGTATGGTGAGAAATCAATTGTATGCCCAAAGGTGGAGCAAAAACTCATTTCCTGCTAGGACAGAAAAAAAAATATTCATGCAAACATGGTTTTTTTTCTGAAAAAATTAGAACCGCAAGTTTTTTGTGAAACATACAAACTTGGACACAGCTAACTTTAGTTCTTGTACTTTAAGTAGATTTGTTTTCTAGCTGCTATTAGATTAAACATTAGAAAGATCAAGCTTTATTTTCAAGTGGGATGTTTCTTTAGTAGCTGTTTAATTTGTTTTGTCATTTTCTCCTGCATATCTTGTGGATTTGAGCCTACCTCAGAAGCAAGTAAGAGACAGCTGAAAGCAAATTTATCACTGACGTTGTGGGGAGGGGAATGCAGCAGGTTACACTGCAGCAGCAGCAATTACTCCAGAATGACTCTTGGACCACACATGGCTTCCTCTTGTTTACCTTTTCAGTTTTTTCTCTTTACAATTGGCACCTGCTGTTGATTCAGCCACCATTAGTTACATGGGATCCATTTTGATGGCTAAGGTGTGCCTAACACATGATTAACTAGAAGCTGTTGCTGGCCTCAGCCAGCTGTACTTTGCAGTAGTTAATTCATTCCTCCTGCAGGAGCTCAAGGTAACAAAACCACCGCTGATCCCTTTCTTTTGTACGTGAAGACTACAAGTACTGCAGTTGCAGCCATGTGTATTTACACACACGTGTATCAGAGCAGCTGCATCTGTGACAGAAACCTTCTGCAGACTCATCTAAAAGCAACACTGATTTAACCTTTCCTAGTGTTCAGAGTGCTGGCTTGGGCTGAACAGACCAGGTGTTTCCTTCCAGCTACCTACACACTCCAGTATTTTCTTGGACATAAGACACATATAATTCCCAGTAACATGCTCTGTGCTTGCATATGCTGTACTGTGAGTCAACAGGATTTCAGGATGGGAGCCCTCAAAATCACGAGCTGCCAATTCCTTCTTTTGCTCCTATTTTATCCATGATACCCCAGAAATAACAGGAGTGACTCTAGGCACTTAAGTCATTCCATCCTCTGTATCTTGTTGTTATAAATGACTGTGCTGCTTAATTTTCAATTAAAAAAATAATAATAAAAAAACCAAACAACTTCCAAACAAAATTAAATATAGCAACAAGTTTAATTTAAGCAGCTTAAAAGTTATTGGTTCTAAATAATAATATAAAAGCAAATTTATACTCCAGGATACATTCCTGTGGGGTACGGAGCAGGACTTGGTCTCCTGTCCCCTGTACAAATAAGATGGTTTAAAATTAATGATTTAATGCTGTGGGTCACCTCCTATTCCCTCCTATTTTCAATTTGTAAGATTTACATCACTAGTCTCATCATCGCCTGTTTCCACCTCCACTGCACAGACTCCACCATCCTCTTTTTGGGAGTCTCCTCATCTTCGGGGGCCGCAGAGATGAAGGCTTGTGGTCTTCCTCAGTGTCCTGTAAATGACCCTTTTGTTTACACATGTGTATTAGGTCTATATTATATAAGTAAATTAGGTCTATATTATGTAAGTAAATACCAAATTTGTACATCCTACTACCTTACTAAAAATACTAAAACCATTTTTTAAATATAATTAACACTTCCCGGGATTTTTCCTAATTCTTCAGTCTCCTAGATAAATATAGCTCTTTTTACCACAGTTTCCTTTTTTTCCACTTAACATCTGCTGGAGAAAACTACCCCCTCCCTCTTCTCCTAAAAAGTTACATTTTAACTACTGTTTTAAAATATTGATCACTGTTTCAATTTTGTCTGCACGAATCATACCTATTTATTACACTGTGTACAGTTTTTTGCCTTGAGGAGTCAGTAGTTGAAGGTCTAAATTACATCTAACCCAGGGAGGACACAAAAGTAAGCAATTCCTCTTCCATAGTAATTAAAGAGGTTTTCATGGAGAAAACACACGGGAAACATAAGCACTTCAAACTGTATTTTTTTGTATCCAGGCTCCTTGCAAAGGACAGCTGGAGCAGTCACAGTGATGTCTTTCATTCAAAAAAAATTCAATGAATAAGCTATTTACAAACACATGGCAGACTCTGAAGATTGGTTCCCCTGCCCTGCTTCTAATTGATCTTAATCCACATCTCCTCACCTCAATCCTCAATCTGCCCAAAGGGTTTTTGTTCCATGAAATACTGAGGGCAGCTTTGGAAGTGGTGTGTACCTCATGTTAAAGCTGGACTTTCAGAGAAAGAGTCCAAAAACATTATGTAAATCCAGTGACTACAGAGTACTCCTCCTGCCCTCAACAATTCCTTAATTTATATTTACTCCCTTAGGTGCTCAGTGAAACAAAGGATGGAAAGGTTTTCCATTCTTTGTCCCAAGGGGAGATTTACCATTAAGGAAAATGATCACACGCACTGTCTTTTAATCTAAAGAATTTACTTAAATAAAAGTGAAGATATTTCCATAAACTACAGAAGGGGAGCTACTCCACAGTGCTTTTGTGAGAAATATCAAGTGCTTAAGCTCTTTGCCTCATATTTGGAGTTGTGATTCTAGATTCCCTTGAGGCACAAGAAGGAGTTAAATCTCTCAAACCTCTGTGAGCGCTCTAACTACTGATGTGTTGGATGAAAGGACGTTATAACATCTTTGTGTCCTGCTTCAGGACAGATTTGTAAGGGGTACTCCAGGCCTTTCTACCAGACTGAGAGATACAGGGAGATGATCAGCATGAGAGATTGTTGATTTGGTTAAACATTTAAGTAAATTAGGTTTTACGAAACTATAACATTTCTAAACACATTCAAGAGAAGAGTAGTGAGTGCCTTAGGAATTTACCTCCTGAAACTCAGTGTCTGCAACCTTGGTACTTCCAGAGTAAGGCAGCTGAGCAGAGATTTACTGAGCAGGCAAAACAAGCAGGTAGCAAGGTTTACTTACCAAAGTCCCTCTGATCCCTTGTCTCTGGTCATCATTAGTTTTCCAGAGCTGATCTCTCTGTCTTTGTGGTTTACTTCAAGTAGCCCATGTGCTGTTAGCAGAAATAGATCTCTGCACTAGTTGCCTTATATCTGAGGAGAGTGAAAATACTGTTCTACCATGAAGAGCAACTTATGCTACTCCCCATTTGATGTGGTATTTACCGGCTATTTATTCCATGTGACTGTCTTGGGAAAGTGGGAATGAAAGCAGCTTCTCAGCTGTGCACCAGAAAAGCAGGATATGGTGTTAAGAACCATGCTTTACTGAGGTTTTATCCTACAAGGCTGATTATCATTAATTTTTCATAATAATCCCAGCTAAACTTATGATCTAACATTGATCAGATTCTTCTTTCCATCCTGCCTCTGACACAGAACTGCACTCAGCTGGCTGTTACTTAGGGTTGTTACCTTTTCATTTTAACCAGGGGGGAAATTCTTCTTTCTCTACATGTTCTTTCTTTAACAAAACTCTCTCAAACGGTATTTCCACTACGTTGGCTGTGTACACAGGTGAAAAAAACTCCCCCTTTTCATCCAGTTTCTGTTCTTTGGCTACCACGCGTTTTCTTTTGCACATTCACCCAGCTGCAGCTAATCTGGGCACATTGCTCTCACTGAGCTCCCTTTGATCGTTTAATCTTCCTCTACACACCAGAAACAAGATCTTTTAAGCAGACTGATAATTTCTGCTCCATCCCATTTTAACTGTCTCATTAACATCTCAAACCCAAAACAGTTCCTGTTGTCCTTCCCCCAGACTTAACACAAAAGCATTAACTGAAGCCCAGTGTTGCTCCCACCTTCCCTGCCAGCGGTGGCATCCACCTCGTGCTCTGACATGATGAGCAGGATGCCACCAGAGCAGGGATCCAGCTTTGCTGCTCCTCAGTGCTGCCATGCCCAGATGCCATCATATCCCATTCAAAGACTGCTAGAGTTGTAATCACACAGGGGTAGATAATCACTACTTATCTTACCTATTCTTACCAAGACAAGTAGATAAAGCTAAATGTTTTGTTTGAAAAATTGCCAGTTTCATTATGATTTTTTTTCCTTCATAAATAGCTCCAGTGACTCACTTTGCATTAGAAAATATGTGATTTTAAGAATCTGACTGGATGTCTGTGAGCTATTTGAGTAAGTTTTATATCAAGACTTGAACAAACTTTGCCTTCTTTATCTGATGAATACTTCCAGTTCACAGCCAATGTCTTCATATCTGGTATTAATACGTGAACTCTAATAAAATGCTACCCAGAGTAATACTGAGATCCAGACTCTCTCTAACAAGTAGAAAAACATAGATCTATCCTCTAAGGAGTGGGGAGTGGCAGGATCCTCCAGACCTCAGGATGGGACAAATTATTCTAAAGAAGATTCTCTCTCTCTATAGAAGAAACATTTGCTAAACAGACATGTGCAATGTTTTAAGGTAAGTATCTGAAATCTAGCAGTATGACTCCAGACTTTTAAGTGAGTCATTAATTTTTACAGTTGAGATTCAAGGATATAAACTTCTGTAAATACACGAACCATAATAAAATTTTATTTTGGATAGTGTATATAACCATTTCTGATTTCTTCCTTTTCTCCTCAGCAGGAAGCTTTTACACTGGAATGCCTGCATAAACTTTTTCTCCCCACTTTCCCTCCTTTTATGTATTTTTGTTTCAGGTATCATGTACAAACTTTGAATTAATTATTTTTTCCAGACTTTCACTTAAAAATCCATCACTGTGCAGTGCACATTTTTAAAAGGCACTTCAGGGATATCTTCTTGCTTTCCTGCTACACCTTTATAGTGTTGAATAAATCAATAAGGATTTCCTTTGTTGGTTTTCATGTTAAACTTCCTGCATGATTACACCTAAAAGGGAAAGAAAAGCTTCCAGGGGAAGCAACGTACTATGGCCCCAAAATACTTAGATTTACAGCTGGGGTTTCTTCACAGCTCTAGCAATTTTTGTTTGTAGGCTGATAGATTCCAGTGAAAAAGATGATTGCAGATATAAACAAGTGATGTGAAGAAATAGCACACAGATGATTTTTGTCATTTCAGTGCATCCTATTGAGATATAAATTAATGAATAAGTGAGGTCATGATTTAAATATGGTTCAGATTAGTCATGAACTAAATCTGTTCCTAATAAAAACTTCCCAGCAGCCTGTGTAAAAGATACCTGATGTTCACGCAGACCACCTAAAGAGACCTAATTATCACATTTTTAGGGGGTGTTTTGGTTAGGGATTTTTTCTTAAATGATAGGTAGGAAGGAGTGCTGCTTCTCAGCATGCGTGTCCCCTGTCATGAGAGCTGACATTATGTAACCACCCCATGGCAGAGCAGGGTTTGTCATTGCCTCACAGGAACATGAATTGCCACAGAATCAGTGCAAAAGCCACCAAAAATGTGTCCATCTTTGCCTGAACCTGAAATAACATCATCATTTTCATTGTAGATATTCCTGAAATATTTAAGTCTTGAGTTGCCACCATGGAAAAGGCAAAAATCATTACTTCCTTGAAGTTTTGCTTTCTATTTTCTGCTTTTTTTCTCTGTGTTAATCTCCTTGATCTGTGTGCTGCTTTTGAGAGGAGGATTTGGGCTGAGGGAGAACAAATGAACCTGTGTTTTCTCAGGTCCACTCTCTTTCTTTGATGGAGCCTTATTCCCTGGCCTGATAAATGTTCTCTGCTGAGTCCTACTCACTCCAGCATTCTGGTCCTCCTGTTACAGAAAGTTTCAAAGCAGAAGTGAAGGTAGTCCATGCAGTGTGGTTAGGAGAATGCCTGCCCTACATGAGCCAAGCACAGGGGAGGATGAGGAGAGAGAAATTAGAGGGATTGGGAAAGAGCTCCTTCAACCAAACCATCTCAGCTGACACCAAAGAAGGGCAGCAGAGCTGGGGAAAGGTCTGGAGCACAAGACTGATATGGAGCAGCTGAAGGAGCTTGGGTAGTTTATTCTGGAGAAAAACAGGCTCAGGAGGAACTTTCTTGCTCTCTCAAACTGGAAGGAGGTTGTAGCCAGGTGGAGGTTGGCCTCTTATCCCAAGTAACAATCAATAGGACAAGAGGAAACAGCCTCAAGTTGCACCAGGGGAGGTTTGAAATGGATGTTAGGGAAAAATTCTTAACTAAAACATTGTCAAGCACTAGAACAAGCTGACCATGGAAATAGTGGACTCACCAATCCTCAAGAAGTTTAAAAGATGTATAGATGTGGTCCTTGTGGACATGGTTTAGTGTTTGAATTGGCAGTGCTGGGTCAATTGTTGGACTCAATGATCTTAAAGGTCCTTTTCAATCTAAATCATTCTATGATTTTGATGTACATTAAATTCAGTGGGGCTACTCCAGATCAGCACAGATTTTAATCAGGCTGCCACACTGTGTCCTATTGAGTACAGGCTCCCTTTTACAGCCAGCTGTACACCTGAGCTGATCCAATGCAGCTCCTGAGAGCTGGTGTTTGAGCAGGGTCCATCTTCATTCTGCTCACAGCTGTCATTAGCATCTCCAGGCTCAGTCACAGCATACCCACAGTCCCAGGCTCTGCTTGTGAAACTAATGACATGCTAATCAATACTGTTCTGTACATGTTGTTTAGCATGCCTGGCAGGGCTATATATTTGAAAAAGCAACATGCTGGAGAAGGAAAACACCTTATATAACTTCTTTTTCTGATATTCAAGTACCTGTTTTGAAGAATGTAGGGAGATGAATGTTTCTGTCAGCAGCATCCACTTATGAAAGGATAGTTTTGACCTAATCTTGCTAATGATGTCTGTCATGCCAATGTTTTGCCCAGACTAGAAGAAACTGAAGTAGTGAAGTTTCAAATGCTGCTTTTTGAAACAAAGCAGCATCCATAGCACAGGTGGCAAAAGACCTGCAAGGGAGGAAATGGGGAGGAAATGTAAGGAGATCTAGCTCACACAGTTTAAATGAAGGGAAGGTGAGGTTGAGGGAAGATGAAAATCTGAGATGATTTTTCAAGAGAAAATTAGATAAGGGCAAGAGCAACCTGTTCCAGGCTGTCCTGAAATATATTCCAGAAAGTTTTTGCTTTATATTTGAGGTGAGGAAAAACTTTGATAGAAGGGATAATCTTCCACTGAAAGCCATTTAATCATCAAAAGACACCCAACAAAACTCAAGCTACTCTCAGTGCTGAGTGAGCTGCTCTTATTGCTCAGCCCTCAAAGGGATTTAGCAAATGTCATCAACAGAATTGTGTAGGATCAATACCCTCAAGCAAGTGAATGCTTATAGTGAGAATGAAAACACATCCAGCTCTTAGCCAATACCAGGAATATCTCTGGTCTTCCACAGCTGGAAGTATGGAAACTTTATCTGATTGAAGATGAAGGTTTTGGACTAGTAAAAAATCATCTCCTCCAATCTGAAGACCAAAGCAATACATAAAATGTAGAGGATGTCTTCTTCAAGAATTATGACCCACATTAAGGATATCAGGGTGAAAAATCCACCTTCAGAGGGGTAAAATGAAGTTCTAGGAGCCTGTACTTGGTGAGATGGAAGAGGTCCTCTGGTTTCAGCTGCTAGCCCTGTTAATGGGTTTTCCTTTGGAAACTCTTATTATATATATATATATATATTTACAGGAAACAGTGAACTTAAATGATTTAGCAAGGTCACAAGCTGGAACAGGTGGAAAACTTGCTGCCTCTTCCCTGCCGAGACAGATCAAAGGGAAAGGCTCAGCAGCTGGAAAAAGGAGTGGCTGAGAAATACCAATCTTGTGTTGCTGATTTTTTATGTTTCTATTTTCTCTGTGCAGCAGAGGCCTTAAAAAATTAGTCAGAAATAGGAAAGAAATGCAGTGTGAAGCCTGGCCCCTGCATTGATGATGCAGCTGAGCTGTAACACAGGGAGGAGAGATCTCCCGGGGAGGGAACAGTATATGCTCCCTCTGTAAATGATTTTAATTATGTTCTAATTACTGTACCTGGAGGAAATCCTTCAGATGTTTTGCACTGAAGTCTCACCTGTAAGTGTTGACAAACAGCTGCAAATTGTTGTCAGTCATTAGGCTACTGATGAAAATGTCACCAGCCAGCCCAGCACCATCACTCCGATAGCTCCTTGGTTTCCTTCATTGGCTTTTCTTTGTTCTGCAGTTTGTGTGCAATCTAGACATAGGATTAGATCAGCATCTCCCTCTGAGAGGAGAGGTTGTGGCAGACTAAGGTGCTTCATGCAGGGGTCTTCAAATAGGGTGAGGCTAGTGAGGCCCTGGCAGAGGCTGCCTGGAAAAGCTGTGGATGCCCCATACCTGGAAGTGCTCAGGTTGGATGAGGTTTTTACAAGCCTCATCTGGTGGAAGTTGTCCCTGCCCATGGCAGAGGGTGGGAATGAGGTGATCTTTATCTAGCCCCTCTGTGATTCTGTGGAGATACGCTGACCATGAGCTTAAATGGATGAGAGCTGAATTTGTGGGTTCAGTTGGGGCATCACCTTGTCTGCCACCTTTGCCACAGAGGTGGTCGTTTGGGTTAAGATGGTGACCAGACAAGTAGAAACTGTGGAGTTGAAGTGCCCATCATGAATCCTGAGTCCCCTGGCTCTCTGCCATGGGAGCTTTGTTAATCAATTTTTACTGCCATTAACAAGACTACAAGATACTACATATGTGTGAGATATACCAGTTGTAGGTAGGACATTCTCTTGAGAAGCCTAAATATTTGATGAAAAATCCTGAATCAGGAAGTTTTTCACTCATTTTGCTGCAACATGTATGAAAGATATGAAATCACAGCAGGGCTTATTGACTCAGTGCAGTACATGTGAAACAACTCAGATCTAGGAAAAGGACGAGCTAAGATGAAGACATGTCCTGAAGTCATGAAGTCATGCTGTAGCACTGATGCTACAGAAGAGAAGGAGAACATTTGATAAAATCATTTGGCTGTGAAAGAAATAATAATCACTTTTAAGAAGTGTCAAATATTAGTTCTCATGTTGCTGTGGGATTTGTGTCTGGTATGAGCCCTCAGTTTTCTATTTGCATGGCAAAGAGACACATGACATGTGTAGGTGGAATATTCATGGATGTTCTGGTTTTTCAGGAACATGTTTTTTTTCCTACTGCTTCTGGAAGACCTGGTATAGCTCATGTTAAATCACAAGGATCCATCAGTGTCAAAACATTCTATTTGGCAAGGAGCTCTGGAAGACCGCCATGCCGGAGAGCAGGAGTAGAAACTTTCTTGGTCTTTCCAGCTAAATGTACCTACAAAATGATTAAATCTGTTTGCTGAAGACCTATAGACATCAGATTGGTGTAACACTGAAAGTTTGCTCTAGTTCAGCCACAGGCTGTGTAACTGTAAATGCTTACAGAATAAAAGCCTTGGAGATAGGAAATGAGTACACAATAGAATACTGGATTATTTTTTTTTTTTAGAAACTAGTTGTGCACAGTCTAGTTCAAAAATATTCATTAAGAGTAGAGCACACTCCTGGCCTCATTATTGTTTTTTCATTTGTGAGAACAACCCCAGTACCATTCAATGAAATTACCATAAAAATAGATAATTTTTCAGTCTTCAGAATACTTCTGTCAGCCTAGGGTTTTTTTCAGATATCAAAATATTCAAACCATCTCTAAGAGTTACTGGGAAGATTTTTCTGCCCACTGAAGATCTTCAGTGAATGGGTGAGAAGGAAGAGATGGTGAGGCTGCACTGTACAGTGCACGCACCATTGCAAGCTGCACCACCCTCCCCAGTCACTCACTAGGAAACATCCCTTTTTCTACACCAGAGGTGAAAAGAAGACCTAAAACTCTCACAGAAATCAACCTCTTTTTATACCTCCACTCATCCATTCAGAAGCACCACCATGAACCTCATTCTTGGAACACTCAGAGACGAAGGAAAATCCAAATTAGGGTAATAACTGGGTGGTTCAGCCTTCACAGCCAGAAAAACAACCTAACAACAGGTTTTTAAAGAGGGAGGGAAGCAGAAAGCCACACACAGGGCATCTTCCAGTGCACCAGAACCTCTGGCTGGCCTGTCTGCACTACTCCGGCAGTGTATGCAGGAGCAATGAGCCACAATGAACATTCTTACACAGAGATGACAAAACTCTGTAGCATTCATATAAAATCATGTGTTAACAGAAAGATCTGGGAAGTCAGGGGAGAGCACGAAGCAGGGAGACAAAGAGCAACAATAATTGGTTTAATCCACCCGAGGACTGGGCTGCCAGTTGGCACTGCTGGCCCTCAGTGCATTCACTGTCAGAGCCTGGCAGATTAAGCAGCAGAGCTCAGAGAGAGGTTTCTGCTGCAGGAGGCAATTTCACACTGAGAAGGGCATTTACTTGGAAGCAAAAACCTTGCTGGGTACTCTGTGTTTTTGTTGAAATAACAACAAAGTGGCTTTAGATATACTACAGGGTATCTGACAACAGAGTTTGACCTGACTTCAACAAAATTACATCTAATTAAAGGGGAAGGTATGCTATTCACAAGGAGGGAGAGCTCATTGTTCCTGTGTTCGTACAGCTGTTCAGGCAAGAGGGTTCCTGATGCATGACCAAGGCTCCTGGGCATTGCAAAATACTAATTATAAAATCCATCTATGTGACAACACAAGTCTAAAAAAGCAAACTGAAGCCCTTCTCAGTAACTTTTTCACATTTGGAACTAACCACAGACAGCCTGAAACTGAAAATTGTAAAGGTCCTGCAAAGCTATCTGAAGTCAGGTTTTGGGTAAGTGCTATAGGGCTTGCAGAAATACCAGGTAAGATTTGCTGTAATTCATCAAAATAATAGATTATGCTTCGCAGTGTTGTAACAACTAGTTAATAAAATTAATGGATTTATTTTTCAAAAGACTAAGGAAGAAATGTAGATTGGCCAAAGATTCACTCTGGATGTAAACATGGTGGAGAGAGAAGTGGATGAGTTGCTCAGGGCTGTGTTGTTTCCCAGCCTCTGATCTGAATTTTGTCTATACAAGACCCTGCATAGGATCATTGCCCATTGGGAGCACCTCGTGTTGTGTGGCTATGGAGAGTGTGCAAGAGGTTTTGTCAAGACTTTTTAATGTTTTGTTGCTGATGATCTTTTTTTCTGTTTTGCTTTTAATGAAAGCCACAGTTCTAGTTTTTTGGTTTTTGTTTTTTGTTTTTTTGGTTTTTTTCTCCTCCATCTGTCCCTTATTTTATGAAGAAATGAGGTTATGACATAGATATTCTCAAGTTTAGGAATTTGTTTCTGTTGCATATTACACAAGGGCATCCTTTGAGCCTTTATTTTGCTTTTCTTGTGGGAGAAAACAAATGCTATTCCTATCCTTCTTTCCAGAAAGTGGTTTCCTTTAAAAAAACAGTCCTCTACTACTAGCTCTGTTTTAATCTGCTTTGTTGCCTGCCCACTCCAACTGTCTTTCCTCCCAGTCTGATGTCTCTTGGCATCTTGGGGTCCTTGGACTTTGCCCTCATATCTGTTGGTATACAACCCTCCACTGTTGGCTTTAACCAGAATCTCCTCTCCTTCATCGTGGTCCCTGCACAAAAAGCAGCCCTGAACACAAGTCACAGGCTTTCTGTTGTCATCACTCATTCTCTGTCAACACCTTCTGCTGTCAACACCCTTTATCTCCAGTTTTCCAGAGAGGAGGGCTGGGATTGAATTCCACATTCAAGTACTTACATATAGATGTCAACATGTAGGAGTCCAGCTTTCCCTGAAGTCAACAGAGACTTGGCCAATCAGTCAATCAAGCCTAGAGAACAGTTCATCTCTCCTCTCTTTTCCTCTATCTGTGCATGTTAACACTTACCTGATGAACCTTCAGGGAACTGATGTGGAGGCTGACCCACAGGAAAACCTTGGATCCTGTGATAATCCTGTGACAGGACAATGAAGAGAAGGCCCTTCTCAACTTGTGGGAGCTGCAGGTGCTACCCCAGTTTATGGTGGTGCCGGGAGAGCTCCCATGTCTTGGGAGCTTTTGGCTTCTATCAGGATTTCCCAAAATTTACAAACCTGGATATCTGTTTCCAGCCAGCCAAAAGACACATCTGTGGCATTAATATTAACAACTGGATTTTCAGGTACTCTGTGCATTAGAGCCTCCTGAGGAAATAAAATAGGTTGGCATCTTTGTTTCACATGAGAAAAAAAAAATCTTTCTTCGCTTCTCAGGTTTCAGAATGACTGAAATAGGAAAACACACAGAGACACATACACACCCTTCAGTTTTAGGCACACACCCAGCAGGAAAAAATTCAGCCAGGATAATTAAAATTTGGCAACATTACAAGTAACAGAAATGAGGACAAGTCTTGCATAATCTTAACCCTATCTGGCTCGACTAGCTCAGTTATGATGATAAAATCTTTTTTTCAATCAACCACACACAGTTCTTTCTCCTCCTCTGTGTTTTCACTGACTTCTCAAGAAGAAAGAATCCTTATCACTTGTTGTTAAAAGCAAAAAATGTCTTTTCTTGCCTAAATAAATGAAAAGTCAGTCTTCCCCCTGTTGTCTCAGTGTAATTCCACCCATTCCATCTGACCGTCTCTTAGGTTACTCTTGTGTGTCCCATATGACTGCTTCTCAAATCATTGCCTCTCTCAGAGATTTCCATGTGATCTGTATTGGTTTCTTTTCTATTTATACCTCCCCATACATACCTAGTTACCTAGATTTTTTTTCATGCTCTACGTTGATAATACCTTTTTAGGTCAGAGACCACTGTTCTATTCTGTCCCCACAGCTTTCCAAAGCAACTCCTGCACAAGACTCATCTTCTAAATGCCAGTGCACAGATACAAATAAAAGACAAGAAAGACATGTACAACTACTGGCTGCAAACAGATCTTAACAGAATTTTCAGCTAAGACATTCCAGCCATCAAAAAATATGTTATTCTCCCCATTAATCCCTAGGTCAAAACACAGTTTTCTAACTTTTGCAATTAAAATGCAGCCAGACCTGATAATGAATCACTGAATCTCTCTACAGAAACTAATCACCTCTCACAGAGCATCTCTTCTCATTGACATTCCCCTTGGCTTGGGAGTGACTCACCAGCTGCTGAGCTGTGAACTTTGAAATGTTTACTTTGACACTGAACAATTTGGGCCTCTGTTACTAACAAAGAGTGAGGAGAGAGACCTCAAGGCAGAGAGACAAGGCAGAGAGACCAACCACTCCATGCCAGAAATCTCACCCTCAAACATCACAGCAATCCAGCAGTAAAACAATTCTATAGTTTTCACACAATACATTGAAAACCATTATTAATTAACCATCTTCAAAGTTCCTACACATGGAAATAACTGAAGAGATGCTACTCTGCTCTGCCTGTAGGAGCTTATAATTAAAATCAGCAAAGATTTCTGCATTTGCCTCAGTTTTCTGCTCTCCAAGTGTGTGTGGGACAGGACCTGTTCTGGGCTCAACTTTCTAGCAACAACACAGAGCATGGGGCAACATAGTGACTGTCATAGTTTGTGTCTTCAACAAAAAGGGAGAAAAAGGGAGAAAGATGTGCTGGAGTAAAGAAGAGTAAGGGCTGTTTGGTTTTGATTGATTTCTCATGGATTTATGGAAGTAGCAAATTTAAGCAGGTTTTGAGATGAGAGAAGTGGATGCACTTTATTCTTAAGTCATACACAGAAATTTCAAAAATGGTACTCTTTCTGGAGTAGCAGTGATACTTTCTAGAGACAACATTTTAAGACTGCTTGAATCTCCTAAGTGACTAGGGATTCCAGTCACTTCCAATCCAAGCCATTCCATGATTCTTTGTTTTTGGGAAACATTTGAGATCGAACTGAGCTCTCAAGCAGAAAATATGTTTGCTGCAACAGTAGAGGCTGGCTGTAAATTTTTTATAAACTCTGGTCTAAACAGAAATGATGCATCCTGAATCCTCCTATATCAGCAAAGGGATATGAAAAAGGACCGCCAGAGAGGAGGCTGATCACTTTCTGTAGTTCTGTACCTAGACCATTCAGACTGGGAAAACTGAGGGCTCCCAGTCTGGAAAGGAGACTTATAGCTGAAAAGAGTAAGGGTTTTTGAGAAGAAGTTGGGGACCTGGAAAGCAGAAGGTGAAGATCCTGACTGGAGAAAAGACCCTGAGAGTGGAGGGAGGCCTTGGAGGTGGGACAGATGCATGAAGCCAAGTCCAGGGGGACACTCAGGGACCTCACCTCTAAGGATTGTATGTGTGAGCACCAGCTCAGTGCAGACTGACATGACTTCCCAAATATCCCAGGCCAACAGCAACCTCCCCACAGGGAAGGGAAGATGAATCCTGTTGAATGCAAACACTGTGTGGCAAAGTGCATTTGTGAGTCTGAGATAATGAAGTAAGGTAAAAATTCCTGTCTCTATAGTTTTTAAATAGACTCCAACAACAAGAGACGCTACAGGTTATGGTACACTTCATCTTGGCAAACCTCACAAGCTTTATATATCCACCCCTAAAAATGTTAGTAGAGCTCTATATTTGGGGTTATTTCAACACAAATTAATAGCCCAAAGAAAGTTTCCCCAAGAAGTGGACATATTAGATTGAGTGCAAGGAATGTGTAAGATCACATTTCGAACATTGCCATGATGATTCTCTTTATTATCCCTCAGTGTCTACTCTACAAGGATCTTGTAATCCATCTCAGGAAGATCCAGGCTCCCGTGGGATGTCAGTGACACTCTCTGTGTTTGCTTGCCTGGGGTACAAGGCTTAAGCCTGCAGGGAACATGTCTAGGATCTAACCTGACAGCTCCCATGTCGTAAATAATGGACTGATCTGAATGACAGATGCTGGCGCAGCTTAATCTCTTTGGGAAAAAGTATTCCCTGCACTACTAAAGATAGCATGCAAACCCCTGCAATTCTGAGTGGGAAACATTAAAAACTCACATCCTTATTCTTGCCTCAGCTTTGAAAAAGACCCTTTCCTCAATGCTTAAGCTTTAGGGCACCTTTTTTTTATTCTTTCCCCCTAGCAGTCTGACTGGCACACAAGTGGGGTATTGCTTTGCATCCAGGGAAGAACACAGCATTGTAATGTCATTGTTCTCCAGATCTGTCCAACAGTATTTTGGAATTCTGGGTAAGGAATCCCACAGGATAGAGAACAAAGATAGCTGCATCTTTATCAATTATTAGAGTCAGCCAGGACCCACAGTCTGAGATGCAGACTTTCTGCTTGGGATCCTTTTCCTAAGAGTTATACTTGAATGTATTAAAGCAAAGGAACTCACAGCTTTTGGGTATCTTACTTGTAATTTTCTTTTTTGTTATTCACTGACAAAGCAAAGTTTTAAGCTTAACTTTCTGAGGCATTACACTTTTTTCTTCATTATTGGGCTTTGTGGATAGCAGCTCTGAGTCTTTGAAATGATGGTAAGTGCTGCATCCTCTATTGCTCCCCCCAGCAAAAAGCCTCATGTGCAACCTGCTGCATTGGCTGTAAGTGGCTTAAGCTAAAATCATTATACCAAAGTTTACAGTGTGCTCATAAACCTGAACCATGAAATATTTGCCAGCTATAAATAGAAGACTGTCAACCAGATAAAAGCAACCTTTTCTGAAAACATTTTCTGATGCTCACAGGCAACTTCCACAGTCATTATATAAAAAATGGATAGAAA
Source organism: Sylvia atricapilla (assembly GCF_009819655.1). Classification (NCBI taxonomy): domain Eukaryota; kingdom Metazoa; phylum Chordata; class Aves; order Passeriformes; family Sylviidae; genus Sylvia; species Sylvia atricapilla. Next base: position 147,722,189 of record NC_089140.1, read on the forward strand.
CTGCTGCTTCTAGCCCAAAGGATTTAAGCTTCTTCAATAACTTGCACACGATCTTACTGACTTGGCTCTTTTCTGTTGTTGTTCTAGAGATGTTGATAAAAACAGTCAGCGGCCAGAAAAATCTATATAAAATGAGATGCTGCTGTGGGCCAGCATACAGAATTTAGTCTACCCTGAGACTCCTTTGATGGGCGAGTGAACAGCAGGTAAATCAAGCAGCCTGTGTAAAGTCATTGCCTTCCTCTGTACTTAATTCAGCACATCACTGCTCTCCTTTAGTAAAGACAAGCATCCTGTGACCCTCACTGTGCTGGACTTGTTCTTTACCATGTTACCTGATGACTTTTCAAGCCTTGGTCCAGTAAACAGAGACTTAACAGCAATCCTTGTAATCTGGTATCTTCTCTCCACTTGTTGTTTTCCCAAATCCCTTGGCATTAGTCCAGACAGACAAGTGTGAACATGAATGTTTATTGACCATAGTCTTGTAATAAGTTGATTTTAATTTCTGGAGGCAAGGGTGTGTTTTTCTGTTCAGTTATTGAACCAGATACAAAATGGCCTAGAATACTTACTGTTGTGATAATTCACTATAAAGGCAGCAAAAAATACTTCTGTATGCAATTTATTTTCCACATGTGAATAACTGAATTAAATGTGGACCAAGGAGTTTATCAGCCACTCTATGTCTTCCTTCTGTTCTGTTAACGTGGCATGAAGCAAGAATGTGGCTGATATAATTGCATTTACTGAGACCTTTGACAGGTCTGAAAGCTGAGGAGGCTACAATGTATTCATGCCTTGCATTTTCATGGCACTTTTTCATTTATAGAATTTCTCCACACAAATATGCTGTAGCTCTTGATCCCTGCTGCTATCTCTAGCATTGTTATCTGTGGGGAGTTTATGAATCCACAATATAAAACCTACCGAACACTGCATAAAATTCTTGTGCATCAGGAAGAAGAAGAAAAAAAAAAAGCAGTAATACAGAGGCACCGGAACCCCTGCTGTTGTGAAATCTCATTTTCATTTTGGAGACCATTTTGGAAAAGCTATTTGTGTACAGAAGTTAAGAATCCTTCAATAGGTGCAACAGAGTTCTGTCTGAAACTCCACTGCCTGGGTTGCTCTTGGTTGTACTTTGCCTCCTGGACTCACTTAGTGGGAAAGTAGGCAGGGAAGGAGAGAAGACACAAGATAATAATGAAAATAAAAATGCACCTGGGATTTACTCAGTAAATGTCACTGAAAAGGAAGTGAATGGGAGGGTTGAAGAGAAGGTCTGTGTTCTTCATTGATAATGAGAGACGTTATTCTGTGAGAAAGTTCAGTCTTGACCATACAAAGTGGCCAGTGCCACAGACTGGATTCTGGAATTACGTACTTCACTGCATGGATGGAATTCAGCTGCTTAAAGACCTGGATGCTACCCTCAAAAGGCTCCTTCCTAAAACCCAGTCCTTTTCTCCTTAGTGTTACCATCATACCCTGGCTCTGAATCATGGGCTAAAACATTCTATATGCAGCTTTGCAGCACTCTCTTAGTGCAGTTCCCAGTAGAGGAGCTTCATTCACTTGTTTATGGATAGATATTGTATAGATATTTTATACTGCTCTAATATAGTGATGGTCCTGCAAAGCTCAGCATGGAAAGCTTTAATGCAAATAGGAAATACCATTACAACTCTGTCTTTTAAAAAGGCAGAAATAATGTTGGAATGTTCTGTGCAGGTATTTAGAGATGCATATTGAAATTCAAGAGTAAAATGATCATGGAAAAAATTAAATCAATGTCCTTCTGATCCATGATTCATCCACTTTATATAATAGCCAGTACAGCTCACCAGTGAACAGGCCAGAAAAAATTCATTTCCGTGCTGCAGGTTCTGTGTGGGTTTTTGATGGGATTCCTGTAGAGGTAATTTCATGTGAGAATTATAACTGATTCCCAAGTCATACAAACTACAGAGGAAATAAAGTCAGAATGCTAACACTCAGGGTAAGCAGATTTGCACCTATTGAAAACTGGAGTGTATGGACTTGTGATGTCAAAATTCACTGTGTTCAGTGCCAGTTTCTTACTTCCTAAGAGTTCGTTGAGCAAAAATCAAGGGCTCCGAATTCTGACTGTGTATCAAAGAAATTATTCAGGGAACAATCTGGAAAAGGCAGCAGTATTACTTATCTGCCTCCTAGGTTTCTTGAAAATAGAGTAGAATATCAAACATTTCCTTTCTAAATCTCACAGTAAAGGTCAAGTGCACTAAATTGCTGCAGTTGTACAGAAGCAAGTGGAACAAAAGTAGACTTCACTAGAGATCAAACTTGCACTTTCATACTCAATGACTTTGCATCTTTCCTTTTATTACTGAGGTGTTCTTTATCCCACAGGAATTTGTAATTCAGCTCCAAACATGACTAGTTTTAATTAACATATTAGCTCAAAAATCAGTTGATTTTAATTGAAAAGTAAATATTATTTTTAGAGCAAAACTGCTGGAGTGGATGGGGCCGTAAAAAAGTGAAAGGATTCAGAATTTCTCACAGAAAGAAAAACTCACGTGTTGTTCATGTGTTTTCCTTTCAAAGGTGAGAAGTAAAAAGGCAGCCCTGCTGATTTCCTTTGCTGTGGATGCAACAACCTGGCCAGGTAAAAGCATCAAGAAGGGAGAAGCTTGTACCTTCCTTAGAATATTAAACGTACCTGGAAGAAAAAAGTTTTCAAGATTATGTGGAATGGGCAGAGAAGAAAGTTGGCCAGGAGGGAGCTGCAGCCTGGGCGGGAGGTAGAAGGTGCCCATGTAAAACTGAAAAATCACAGAATGGTTTGGGCTACTGACAAACGTTTAATAGTTCTTAAATAAAGCACTGTTATTATTTAAATTTATGTGGGAAGGGGAAAGGAAAGCATTTTAAACTGAAAAGAACATTTGATTTTGAAAATTAATAGCAGAACACCCTATGTGGTGTTCTCTAGACAGAAAAATCATTTTGGCTTATGCTCTTTCTCCCAGTCTGAAATGCAAGACATTTCCAGTGACAATCTACCTAATTCAAATAAAGCAAATGTTATTTTTTCCTGTATAATGTCAGACCATTATTATCCTTTCTCGCTGAAGGTCTGGCATGAACACAATGACATCCAGAAGAGGCTATAAAGTGCTTTGAATATTAAAACAGAGCAAAGAACTAGGATCTGTACAGGGCATCTGCCTAATGGCATTGCAGAATGATGATGCAGAATCCTTATATACATATACACATACACATACACATGGAATTGTATAACTTATTTTATTTTGTAGTTTCTTTCAGTCAGTTCATGAAAAGTTTTTTTAGGAAACAATACCAAAAAAATTTACGGTATATATGACTGTGCAGAATGTGGCAGAACTGTGCAGAACTGGTCAGCCTGCACAGGATACGAAAGAACAGAACAAAAAGCTACAGAAAAATAACATTTCAAACAGAAAAAGTCTTATACAGAGCATCAGTTTAGCATGCTCCTAACAAGCAATATCATCTAATAAACAAAGAGACAACTGGGAACACAGAACTGCAAAGAACAAGCAGGGTCACCAAGTCAAAGTCCTTGGAAGAGCAGGCAGTTTTTTGAGAGTTATCAGCTCAAAGAGTCTACAGAGAAGCTCCACCTCTCAGTCCCATATTCCCCTTACATTTGTGCCAACCCAGACACCACCAAACAGAAGAGTGAATCAAGGGCATGGCCAAAGTGTTTGAACCTCATCGTTGAAAAAAAATTTATATATATATGGAATAAGGGATTATTTAGGTTCCTTAGTGCTCTAGGAACAAATGAGTTACTCAGTCTGGGTAAGGCCCACTTTAGACCTGAAAAGGAAACTTTGCCAATAGCAACTAGACACAGAACCCTGCTGTTAACCACTGTGTGGATGTTTAGAAATAGCTGAAATGCAACAGTATTTTATGTGAAAAAATGATGCAGGAGCAATCAGTCTGGCAGATATTTAGACCATGTGAGATAACTTTTTGGTTTCCCCTTATTCTTTCTGTGAAGATGAAGACCCAACACAAAGGGACATCCTCCTAACAAGCAGCGCTAGTGGTGCAAACAAGAAGGAATCCTCCTTTTATCTACATCAGAAGAAGATGTCTGAGCTGATCCAAGCCTTTTTACAAGTGGAAGGGTTCAGATATCATCCAGTTGACACAGCTGCCCAGGGAACACACACAGACACATGCTGTGAGCTACTGAAGCTAGTTACTTCAGGATCAAAACTCTCAGTTTCCAGCTGCCTTCTGAGAAATTTCCTGCTGCTCAGGCCTGTTCTGAGTCTGACAAATAGGATTAAGGACATCCATTTGAAAATAGGACACAGGAAAAAGAAGTCAAGGAGGGCTCCCAGCTGACAGGACAAAACCAAACTGGGTTAGGTAACTCGAGACTTGTGTCTTTTCCCCTTCCCAGTGACTGTCTTTTCTCCAAGTCAAGATCAGGCTGAAATCCTCTGCACAGCAGCCAAGTAAGCAAATGGAAATTAGTGTCATCCCACATGTTTCCGAACTGGATTCCCCAGACTGCAAGAGTAGCCCTCCACTCTCACTGTGGGGCCACACAGAGTATATCAGGACTGGCCATGACATGGAACAGACTCTACCAAATCCTTTCAGCCTGGATGTGCTTGTGTTCTACTGAGCTCTGCTGCACTCCTGGTCCCCCACCAGCCCTGAATTTTTCCCCTGAGGTTGAAACAGCAAGTGGCTGTTGCATTAAAGATAATTTCTTGTTGGGAGATAGGGATGGGAAATGATCCTCACCTGCCTTTGAGACTTGCACAGATTCTGGAACAAATGCACATTTCATAAGCCCTTGGAAGATAACAAGTCACAGCTTGAAATGTGAAACAGCTGCTTCATGTAGCAGCAAGGACAAGTAGCCCATGTGGATTTGTCAAGAATAAATTGTGTTGAACTGATCTAATCTCCACTTTTAGCAATGTAACAGGCCTTAAGAATAAAGGAGAAGTAGCTGTCACAAATCTTACCCCTTTGCTAAGGTTTTCAAAAGGGCTGCATGTGGCATTCTCATAAGTGAGCCCCAGCAGCCTGGTCTAGACGAGACTGTGATCGATTGGGTGCAAAGCTGGTTTGATAACGTATCAGAAAGGTTATCAATGGTGCTTTGTCAGAGTGGAAGGATGCAGAAATGGAGTTCAGCCAGGTCTCCTCTGGATACAGTCCTGGCATATGCTTCCATTAATGAATTAGATGATAGAAAAGAAAGTATGGTTATTAAATTTTCAGATGCCATAATGCTCAGAGACACCGTGAGCACAGGAGGACAGGGTTTGAATTCAGAATGATTTGGAAGAATTGTATAACATGTCTGGGGCAGGAAAGGGGAAGCTGAAATTCAGCAGGGACAAGTGCAAGGCCACAGACTTCAGCTTACACTATACACAAATACCAAAATTTGCCAATAGTCGCTCTGTAGCAACATGTGGAATTGCAGTAGATGACAAGGTGAATTCCTTGTTAAAAAAAAGAAACTGCCACCACACAGGAGTGAGAAAACAGGGTCATAACATTGAAGATGTGCAACAGTCCTTCCTTTGTCACCAGAAAGAGTTCAGATACCATGTCATATTCCATTCTGAATGTGTCAGCTCAGCAAAAAAGTGTGCAGCAACAGTCCAGAGGAGAAGAGGACTACCTGAGATGTAAAAAACATGCCCAGAGCAGAAAGACTTGCAGACTCATTGTTTATTTGTCTTTAGTAAGTCTCACAAGAAGCTCTTCAACAAGCTTCATGTATTTAAAGGGCTTGTTGGAAACAAGAGTACAATAATCTGTTTTCTAAGTCTCTAGGGAATAGGAAACAAAAGAAACAGAAAATAGCTTTCTTTACAATTAGAAGTTTCAGTTTGAATTTTTCAACAGCCAAACTTGCAAAGCACTTGGAAGATTTCTTTTTAGACACAGCTTTGTGCTAATGGCCTGACCTCAGCTGGATCAATACCTTTGATGCAGGAGTCAGTGCGTCCTGCTGAAAGCAACTCCTCATAAATTTCATGCACCAAGTGGCTGGGAGTGGGATCTTGTTGGGAATCTCAGCAGCAGTGAGCTCCAGACTGGCTCTGTCTCAAGTCTGGCAAAACCTGCTGAGTTTCAGTACAAAAGCTCAGTGTAGGTTATTCCATCTGGGCCTTGCTTGTGGCATCAGTCTCTCCCCCTCTTGCTGCCTGAACTGTTCAAAGAAAGTTGTTTACATGGAAGTGAGAATGGAAACACATTTTATAGTTTCAATAGGGTGGTAGAAAAATAAAAACCTTATTGATGACTGCTGAGATCTTTATTAAACATAAGAAATCCATGGCTTGGATGTCACACTTATTTAAGCACCATTGTCTCTTGGTTCATGAGCAGAACACTCTGGGGAGTCAAACCCCACTTTTTGTGTGGCTTAGAGTGACCTTCGTTAGATATGTTACTTAGATTTTCATTGCAATTTAACAAGCTGGATGATATGGCAGTTGCCCATGATGGATTGCTTTGTTTCTCCTGTGGTACCATTGCCTGAGTGTAGGGAAACATGTTCCATTGAAAGTGGTTCCTCTGGCAGTGAGGAATCATCTGCATTCAATGATTACTAAACCTGTGGATTCTCTGGATTCATGCCCAACCTCAGCTTCCTGCACTGACTCAGTGCTGCATCACCTGAAAATGGTCATTGCTGAAGTTGGGCTCTCAAGTTCTGAGATGAGGCTGCAGAGCCCAGAGGAAGCCCAGAGGAAGCCAGAGAGGCAGGTGGTGTTGGGGTCCATGCAGCCAGTAGGGACAGTGGCCTCTCTTGATGGGGATGGTCTTTTCCCCAATAACAGCACCTTCACAAGCTGCCACTCTCTGATGCTAAATATGTTTGTCATTCATGTAGGACAGTACACGCAGTGTCCTTTGTTTTCTGGCAGTCTGCAAGGTCACATTTCCTTTGAAGTCTGCTGATATTCAGTATGTCCGATTGATCAACCTCAAGGCCTTTCAAAGAATTGGAAAAATGGTTGGTGTTAAAGTCCTCTCAAGGTGAACTTAGGATCAGCCTTTCATTTGTGAACCTGGAAATCTGCTGCTGACTCCAACAGGCATGAGGAGAACAGCAACTGCTTTTTCATTTTTGTTTTACCAGCTCAGAGACTTCATCACTGGCCACAAGAGCCCTGATCATGAAACTTAGGAGCCCTCAACTTTTTAAGTATTGCTCATAGCCATTAAAAACTAAAAAGCTGAATTTCATGTAAAGGCAAATTGAGGGAGAAATAAGTAAATGCTGGAATCTAATCTTTTAGATTTATGGTAGCCATTGATTGTAAACATATATTTTAAAGACGGAAGGAGCCTTTGTAAATCTGAGTTTGCACAAAACAAGGCAAGTGTTATACAGTCATACCTTCAGGTGAGTGAGACTGTGGGGTTTTCAGATTTCAGGGGGTAGAGAATCTGCCATATCCTGAGGTGAACTCTCCAGCATTAAAAATATGCAGCTTATCTGTAGTCAGAACTTGTCCAGCTCAAGCTACCAGTCTGTGAAGTGTTATGTACTTGTATGTTAAATTAAAAAGCCCTCTGCCCTTAAAAATCATATTTCCCTGAATCACTATTCGGAGCTATTTCCATTTGCTGCTTTTACATTTCATTACTGCTTTGCTGTAAGAGTTCAAGGTTTTCAAATGAAGTCCTGTGTTCCAGGGGATGATGCTCTCCTAGGCCAGGCTGTTTGTAGTGCAAGGCAGGGTAAAGGGAAATGCAAGTACAACTCCCATCAACACCGAATGACAGGTTTAACAATTCCCCTTCTCTCTCCTCCCCTCCACCCCTGAGTACGGATTATATCCGTGTCTCTTCACCAGGGGCCTTTATCCTAGCAGTTTACCATTCTCTGATATAAAGACTTGAAGTTTTAATGGGCACAGGGAAAGGAGGATGCTTAGGAACAACACATAAAGTACAACAAATACAGGATAAGCAGTTTAAGATTAGACTTTAATGCCATCTTAATGACAACATCAGGATCTATTTATTGCTCTGCATAACTATGTCATTAACACAGATGCCAGAATACTACAAAGAATATGAACTACTGGGTTTTCCACTTTGGGAAGTGGGATTTTGGAAGCAATCAGAACAACGGGAAAGGAAGGAGAGACAGACAGACAGGTGTCAGGACACATCTCAGTAACATATTCAATCTGCTCATGCAGCTTGATGGCATGGTCTAAGTGCCCTCACTTGCATTAGTTTCACAGAATTTCTCTTGTTCCCAACAGACTAGAGAATTACAATGGCAATATTGCCACTGTGGTTTAGAGATTCTTTTTTTTTTTGCATTTCTTAACTCCCCTTTTAGCTCCATTCACTCTCAGCTATGACAGGTATATTATTAACAGACACAATCAGGCTTCACAAATTATGTTTGTGGGTTTTGGAGAGAGGATTAGTTAAGCAAAGTGTGTGAATCCTGACTGGCTTAAACCGAAAGTGAAAGCTTTGAGTTGCTATGTAGTTCCCAAAGAAACTGGAGTCAGCTTGCCCTTCAGGAATCATCAACCAAGATGCAGGAGGAAGGGAAGGGGAGTCAAAATTGGAAATGGAACCTCAAGCCCAAACCCTGTGCAATGTAGAAGAAAAACAACAACACTGAATCTGAAGGGTTTGACATGGGATATGAGAAATTTGCCCCTCTTAGCAGCTGTGTAAGATGATGCTCTGGAAGGATTTTGTGTGTTGGAGTCAAGTTTCTAAAAAGACCACAGTTACTAGAATTCAATTCTCGCACATGTCCAAAACCAGGGTGATTTACTTGGACCTCACTGCTCATAATGCCTTTAACCTCATGTTCTATACCAGGCAAGCTTTAGAATGCCCAATGCCTGCATATGGTGAATGGGGTGACAGAAACGGGGAAATAGCAGAAATAGTGGGGAAATAGGACCTGTGTAAGTCTGCAGAATGCATCAATGACAGGAACAAGACCACAGTCATTCAACATCTTCAACACTGTCACCTCGATATAGCCTCTGCCTGAGCTGGCACCAGCTTCGGGAGCCACCTCACACATCGTCCCAAATCTCCTCTGAAAAAAACCTGAATTGCAAAAGACTTGAAGTTCATTGTCCTGCTCTTTCATCTCCAGCTCTCCATGCTGTCACAGAAAGAGCCAACTGAGCACAGCAGTTCCTTTCTGTCCTATGTCCCATGTCTTAGAAATAATCAGCTGCAGGAAAACCGAGTGAACCTGTGTGATGTAATTGTGTGCCCATTACTGCTGTGTACTCATTTATCTCTGTGTGATATCATGAATCTGGTGAGCATGACACCAAAAAGTCACAGCTGTTTAAAAAATTTACAGAGGTCAGGGACAGAGCAATGTAAAAATCAGCTCGTGTTAAGCATATCTGGAATTGTGCTTCTGTCACCCAGAAAAATTTCAGCATTGATTCATATCTCCTTGTGCTGATCTTTGCTATAAGGAGAAAAAAA